>NC_137676.1:59502841-59560341 GCF_963989245.1 Nansenia antarctica
GACCAAGTGACCTATAGGCTGATTATACGTCATTAACTGCAGACTTCGCGTATCTAAATTACTCAACGAACCTCCATGCAGCCAGATGAATTACACTTGAGCTCCGCATACAACACTTAAACAAATATAAATCATGTGCCTTCCTTTGTGAGTTTGAGAATGTTTTACACACACTCTCTCTCTCTCTCTCTCTCTCTCTCTTTCGATCACACGCACACGCACAAACACACACGCACAAACACACGCACACACACACACACACACGCACACATACACACACACACACACACACACACACACACACACACACACACACACACACACACACACACATACACACACACACACGCACACATGCGGTGTGTGGGCTGAAAAAGATATGCTGAGGAATGTCCAAATAAAACAACTCCTGTAGGCCAGATAATTTATTCTGGGACCCATGTTATGCGTATTGTATATATTAACCGGTTTAACTCAGAACAAATGCAGTGATTGAGTAAATATGTTGCATGAAATATGTTTCTTTAATTGTAGACCCGTTGTACGGCAATCAATCGAAATGTCCATCCAACAATATAGGTGTATATCTACCTCTATTCTAAATAACGCAGTAATTCGAATGAGCCCTGAAACTAATTTGATCAACTGTTTAAATCAACGCTTTACCTTATATTAGACTATTATCAGAGTCTGCCAAAATAAATGGTCCCATACTCATTTTTTTTATTTCAACCACGGCGTGAGGTCATGGGAGATCACTTTTGTATTTTCAAAACATTATTCTAGAGAATGACGTATGCAATGCCATAATAATACAATATTGTTAATTCACAATAACCTTGTGAATACATATTCATAATTTGTTAGAATTAGTGTTTGTATTTTATACAAAATGTTGCCTCCTGCGAGGAGTATAGGCCTAATGTGGCGGGGTCATTGAGTGGCACTTGCACATAATTTATAATAGATATTTTGTGGGATAGGCCAACAAATAAAGCCTTTCTGTATATGGGCCAGAATATTCCGTATGTTAATGAGAGGCCGTGTGTGATCGAAGTATAGGCCTGTTTGTGCAATGTTCGCAAATAGAGCCATGTTGTGATAACCACACATTCGACGGTGTGCGTGAGCAGGCCTGCCTAGCGTGTAGACTTGTATTAGATCTACCTTCATGAATCAGCCCGTTAAGGAGATTAGTTTACTCCATGATTCGGTCTTGTTCCATATTATTCTGTTGACCAATGTGGTAACGTATGGAACAGAGTTAACAGATTAATTTAATTGCCCTATGAGGGAGATGTTGAGGTTGAAGTGGGAAATCTAAATCTATATTATTATCATATGTGTTGTAAGGCTCATTATGGGTGTCTTTTCTATTTGCCTTTCAAAATGCATAAAAAACTAGACAGGCAGACAACGACAACTGAAATCATTGATTAGGGACTACGGAAATATAGTTTACTGCAACTGTTAGAATTAGTGCTCTTTTTCACTACACATGCATTGCATTCACCGTTTTCAACCAGTTTTAAAAGCCTAATCGGTGTTCAAACGTAGAATGCATTGAGTATAGTCTTAAATAACAAGATTCTCAATGTTTACCTTTAAAGGGAAATGCGTCCACACATGTGATTTCGTTGATGGGCTTGTAATTGCAATAAGTACGCGGTGTAGCTATGCATATGGATTTTTCACAATCTTAATGGCATTAATAAAAAAAAATGTTGAGGCTGCCAATACTTAAGAGGGCCATTGAAATTTAGGAGCGTAAACACCCTGCAATGTAGGTTATGTCCCTCCTACTCTGCGATGTGATTGGCTTAGAGCAGTCCTGACGACATATATTAACCCAAGCCGTTCTAAAGATGAAGCTGTGACATGGAGATCAAACAGCGGAATTCTCGCTGTGTGCTAAAGTAAAGCCTGCGTATTGCATGCACTCCACCAACTGGGATTTAGGGACGTTTTATTGTCTAAATGCCCTAGTTAATGAATTCCAATAACAGGTCTGAAATTCAAGGGAAGTGTGGTGGAAAAACTCAATCCAAACGTTTGGGAGGGCAGTTCATCGGATGCAAACATGCACTGAGAAGTCTCGGTTCTGGAAAAGGGACTAACTCGCTTTGGACATCGACAAACGGAGAAATGCGTGTAAGTAGATGATACCATTTTTTTGTTTTTTAAATTCACACTAGACCCAGAAAAACCGCTGAAAAGAAGTTGGCCTAACGTTTAAAAAAAGCTCATGCATTAGCCTACTGAGGAAAACGTTGATGGGTCTACATTGGACAAACATATCACGCAAAGCTTTTCAAATGACCAACAGTGCAAATTGACTTTTTTTATGGGGACATCATTCTAGAATATCTGGGAGAATTGACCGATAATCCAAGAGAGCAAACGCGTTTGTTTTGCGTGGTTCTCTAATAGGACCAAGTCGTTTTCGGTCGCCAACATGAGTTTAGTCGGTGGATTCCCTCACCACCCGGTGATGCATCACGACGGATACTCCTTCGCCGCGGCCGCAGCCGCCAGCCGCTGTCACGAGGAGAACCCCTACTTCCACGGCTGGCTGATCAGCCACCCGGAGATGTCCCCCCCGGACTATAGCATGGCGCCGTCGTACAGCCCCGAGTACTCCACCGGGGGTCCGGCGTTAGACCACGCGCACTACGGAGGTATCCCCGGGGCCGGCGCCGATCGCATGGGCCCCCGGCCGGTGAAACGGAGACCCACGGCGAACCGAAAGGAGCGGCGCAGGACTCAGAGCATCAACAGCGCCTTCGCGGAGCTCCGGGAGTGCATCCCCAACGTGCCCGCGGATACTAAACTGTCCAAGATCAAGACCCTCCGGCTGGCCACCAGCTACATCGCCTACCTCATGGACATCCTGGACAAGGATGATCAGAACGGCTCAGAGGCAGAGGCCTTCAAAGCGGACTTCAAAAAGACAGATGCGAAAGACGAAAGACGAAAGAAAGAAGTGGTAAGGAAATAGTACATTAAATTGACGCATGACGCATTACTCATTGTGCAGACAGGATAAGTGCACGAGCCAACATTCCAACTGAACGTTGACTTAAGTTTGATTATTGTCTGTTGTGTCCTGATATTGATTTATAGGCCTAATGTTACGTACTGAAATATCCTGACTTAGTTTGCACTCGTACAAAAAATACACGACTCATGTTATTGAAACTGGATTACGTAGAGTAATAGGCCTACATGGTTGTTTATTATCCAATATCAAGAAGGTTGATAGAAGCCACAACGCTTGGCCCCACCGCCTATATAGGCCAACAGGACGCTAGAGAGAAGTGGTGAAAATATACCGGCGCATATTTACAACAACAATAATACAATGCATACTTCTCCTTTCATTCCAACAGAGTGAAGTTTTGAAAAGCTCAGCCAGCAGCAATGACAAGAAAACCAAAGGAAGGACAGGGTGGCCGCAGCACGTCTGGGCTTTGGAACTCAAACAGTGAAAACTGACCACCACCCCCCCCCTCCCCTGACCCCCCAGACCCCCTCTCAGACTTGAAATGAAAAGTCTTGTTGACTTCATTTATTTGTACTCTCACTTTATTTAATGGAATATTTATGTGCAATTGCCGCTACGGAGAGTGGATCTTTGAAGAAGAAAAAAACAATTCCATTTAAGAGAGGAGGGAGGAGACCCCCTTGGTAAGGGACTGTGTGCCGTCTAGTAAGTGGGTGGATGTCTGTGTTTGTCCAAAAGTGAACCAAACAGAAATGTTGGCCACTATGCATGGTGTATGTGAAGTTTAGGTTCTCAATCTAACTCTCTCTATTTCTCTCCTCTCTTTTTGGGGTATTGATATCAATGGAATTGGGCTTATGTCGTAGTGCATTTCAAGCAATGTTTTATTTGAAAGTCATGAAGTGTTATGTTGTCATTTGTGTGGTCGTATACAGTATTTGGTCGTGTTTTAAACAGCTGTTTAGTCCACTCAAGTGCACTTCCGTCCAGAGACGTGACAGTTAAATAATGAGATGTAAACAATGTAATTAATTCAATAAACCACTGTGTTTTTTTTAAACAAAGTCAACCATCTTGTTGCATATATTGGAAGTAATTATGGAATATATAATTAAGTTGAGACTTAGGCTATACGCGCTACTTTTTATTTAGTTTGGTCAAAACTAAAAGGATGTATTCGAGGCCTCTAAAATATTTCCAACTGTTCTGTGTTCCTCCGTGGGTCACGTCAGACAACAGCTCGTCAAACAGAAACATTCCCACGGGCAGAGAGAGAGACTGTTTCGGGTTGCATGAGAACATAGGAGTCCCTGACATGGGTGATTGTGTTGGAGAGAGAAAATAACCATGAAACTAAATATATATTTGGGTGGACAGAAGATGTAGGATGTAGTGCGCGGGACGAGTAGACTTAATTAAACCCACTTTGTGTGCTTCGGTCAGCTAAGCTTAAACCTCAAGGGTCAGTTATTTAATAGCTTATATCAAACTGTGTGTATGTCCATTAGGTCATGTGTATGAGCAACTCAACGTAGCATAAGTAGACATTGTTATCATCGAGGTCAACACAAATTATGTCTTCCTTCTTATTGCTATATTAGGCTATTTGATAATGGTGATTCTGAGATAATTATTATCACTTAAACGTACTATTAGTATACAATAATGTTTGCTTGGTATTTTTATATTATCAGTGGTATTATTCAATAATGTAGGCCTAATAATATTACTATTAGTTATCAATAGCAATAGTATCACTATTATTGTAGTAGTAGTAGTAGTAGTAGTAGTAGTAGTAGTAGTAGTAGTAGTAGTAGTAGTAGTAGTAGTAGTAGTAGTAGTAGTAGTAGTAGTAGTAGTAGTAGTAGTAGTAGCCTAGTAGTATAGGCCTATTGGCTTGTGGAAGGGCAGCTATTGACTTACTTTAGCCTACATACTCAGGTGAAGAAAAAAAAAAGTGAAATAAAAACAACACACTGTTATTTTCTACTGTTATTTTCTACTGTTATGTCTACTGTTATTATGCTGCTCTGAGACCTATACTGTTCCTAGTGACAATAATATACTTGAGTAGCAGCAGGCCTATTGTATAGGCTACTTAAAGTGGACACATTCCAGGGGTATGGTGATCGAGCTGACAGTAGCCAAATGTATGCACGTTTTCTTCATACTTCGCTATGGTGCTATAGCTAACTTCTCAAACAGACATATTTTGACGTGATTTCCTATTCTATTTCCTATTCTGACGTGATTCATATTCCTTGCCTATTATTCCTGCAGTATGCATAGGTAGCGCATGCTATTCCCAAATGTGAGCAATCCTTAAAGATGTAAACACGACATAAATGTAGGCTTTAAATTCCATTGGCTAATTATGGCAATTCACTCTTCTCGCCCGAATCACAAGAGGACTAGACAGACCGGAGCCTGAAAAAATGTGGATTTGGACGTTAAAAGCTGGTCGGTCAGAGGAAGGTAGATTGTCGAGGCAGGAGAGAGGGCCAGCTATCGGATGCTCGTGTGATTGATAGCGTGCCTATCAAAGTGTTGAACTGAAGTGCCTTTTATTTTCGGGGTTGAGGGGAGCCGATACAACCGGCTGCAAATCGTTGTTGCTATATCACCAACATTTAGCCTGATATAGTTATTTTAGATTTTGCACATCACTGATCACAGATTAAAAACGAGACAAAACTAAATATTTTTACGAGGCCTATAGTTCACTGATATAAGGGAAATGTGTCAACTGGGGTAAAATAGGCCGCCGCACCATAAACGCTTATTATGTAACCTATTATATAACAAAACGTTGTGTGTTTCACTTTTCACTTTCTCGTCCACTTTATCACCTTTTTTTATTTTATTATTTGAGATTAATATGTCAACGTAATTTGCACTCTCGGCTTCTAATCGCTAGCCAGGCCTACATCTTATCGAAGTCATATCTTTTGCATAATCGGAATGTATGGGGATCGAGGAAAGGCCATGGATCCACATAAGGCATGCAATTAAACTGACTTATACAGCAAAGTAAATCATAGCCCATAGGACACGCGGGAGATTTACAGCCCATCCGATTGCATCAGCAAATCAATTGCAATATTAAATTGGCTGCTACACCGAATAGCATAGGAAGTATGCCGATGATTACAATGTGTCTGAAGTATAGACTAGGTCTGTTCCTTGTTCTGACCTGTGAGTAACCCGCTGCTGGATCAGCACCGCTCATCGTGCAGAGATGATGCTACAGCCTTATGCTTACATAAAGGCTGATAAACCTTACTGTAAGGCTTAAGGCTTTGTTTTTTCCACCGATTCATCGCATCACCCCATCAAAAATAAACAACAATATTAATATGAACCATGCATATTAACTCTGGAATTGGCTAGTTTACTGGTTGGTAAAAAAAAAAAAAAAACTAGGCTATATATATATATGCATGGTTCATATTAATATATATATATATATATAGCCTAGTTTCTTTTTTTTTTACCAACCAGTAAACTATCCAATTCCAGAGTTAATATGCATGGTTCATATTAATATTTTTGTTTATTTTATACACACACACACACACACACACACACACACACACACACAGGTATGATTTTCATCTACCGCGCTAGGTGGACGGTGGCATGGCATGTTTAGCTCGCATTTTAAAAGTTAATCTAATTTAATAAAGATGTAGCCTAATATATCACATTAAGATAGTTTATGCCTTATATTGTTTGTTCTCAACTTTTATTTCTACCATTAAGTGGACTTATAACATGATAGATGACTAAGTGTGGAATAGTATTTTCTCTGGTATTACAAACATCTGCGAACGATTAGTTCATAAGGCCCTCCTACAGTCTCCACGAGAGCCGGTAGACATGCTGACGTCACATCAGACGGGCGGGAGCCATCCTGAACGTAATGACGCGGCGCGTTGCACTCAGCGATACTGTACGTTCAATCTGGAAAGAGGATCATAAAGATTTTTTTTATGTTTCAAGCGAAGCATAGGGGAGCTATGGCATCATTGAATAAGAAGGACGTGCATGGAAATTGTTGTTATTTTAAAAGCTTGGAATTAATCCGGCAGAATCTATAGCGCATGCTCATGCTGTTCTTTCAATTAGAGCTGTTCCCCTCTAACCTAAAAGAAACATAGACCATCCATAACCCATAACTGACAGTGCAACTCTTTCCGTGATGAAGTTCACATGAACTCAGTGATGTCTTTTTCAGGGTCAGTTCTAAAACAACAGCCGATGCAAAGATAGAGGTCTTATATTCACCACTACATTTTTATTATGCATTTAGAATTCTATAAATGCTATAGGCCCAGATACATCATTTTGCTTTGCACATGTCTGTTATAACACGTTATAGATCATAGGCTAATAAATAGGCCTATTCTATCTTACGTCCAAGATATTACGGCCAAGATATTTATATAGGCTATAGGCTATATTTAAACGCGTGAATTCCGAATTCGGCACACGGCTCACGTTTGAGTTTGGAGTGCTTAGAACATGTGGCTGATTGATTGATTGATTGAAAACTTTATTAGAAGATTTGCAGAAGTAGGTACATGAAAGTACATATTACATACAAGGTCAACCAAAAGGATAAAAACCCAAGAAAGCCACTGGCTTATTTCAATTGGGGTCCTTATAGCTCCTAATTTATTGTTCAGCCATCAGTTGATGAACGCTCTAAAACAAAGCAAAACATATAGGCTATTAAAAAACAAAGCTAAATATTACAGCCAACAAAATAGGGTATTTTCAGGCGACTTTCAGGCGATCTTTGTTAGAAGCTTTTCATTTTGCTCAAAAACAATGTCAAAAGACATGCATGACACACGAATGTACTCAATAATCCAAAACTCAGATTAACATTCTCCCATTGATAAATATAGGCCTATTAGGCTTACATTCAAATATCCTTTAGAGGCCACGTCCAGAATGTTTATTCTCAAAGTTTATTCAGTAAGTGTAATGACAAGGCAACAAATTAAAGCCAAAACATTGCTAAATGGGCTATTTTATTTGAAAGAACATTTTTGTCGAAGTGATGTTTTGTGAGTTCAGTGAGTTATGTGAGATCCCTATTGAGTTGTGACACCTTGTCTGTATAGCGTCTTAACCGTGGCGATTTCGTAAATAACGGCAAGACCAGACAACCAGACTACGGACTATTATGCGTTAACAGCCTATTTTTACGCGCGATGTTTTGCGGAAGATCGGGCCTGCTGTGCCCTGTGTGGCTGTCAGTTGTGACAGTTCCCAGATGGAGCCTGCTACTGTATGTGAGATTGAGTTTCTCACAAAAAACTCAAAAACTCCCTCTCCATCCAAACCGTCCTCAAAACCCTTCTCCAGGCACTCCCGTGCGCTGGCTCCTGCAGGACAGGGGCGAGCCTGGTCGGACAGCCTGCTCCCCGTGTCCGCGGTGGAGAGGAGGCCACTACCAGGAGATGGGGAATCGACACGGCTTGTTGGAGCACTAATAAGCAATACTATTGGAGGTCTTGAATGAAAAGGACCATATCCCGGTAAGCAGATCTGTTTTGAACAAATGTCATGTAAAATGAAATTTACCATTTTCTATAAGACCATATCCTGTCTTGCTTACATGCGATCCACATTGTTCTGGTTTTAGTATTTAGGGAAGTTTGAATCGAAGTAGAGGTGAACTTGAGTGGCATGCTACAGATCTGTGGAGCGTTGTGCGCTCATTTTGCTCAGGCAGAGGCCCTATTTCTTAAGTTTAACTACACAGTTATACTATGTCCACGCTATTTAGCGCATGGATTTTAACAACAACAACAACAACAACAATAATAATAATAAAAGCAATTATGTTTCACATTATGACATTTGACTAAACATAATACCAAAAAGATAATTTCACGAACACAAATATTTTCCAAAAGTTGATTTCAACTATAGGCTATGCTGCAGAAAACTAAATGAATGTTGTAAATGTTACAAATGCGCGTGCGTTCTCAAAGACCACGGTGGTGATTTCTGTGCCTGCAACTCCCGGCCTGCACGCTGAACGCGCTAGTTCAAGTGCAAGGAGAGCTATAGACCTCCCAAGTGGAAGAGGGCATGCGTGTCGTTTCAGGGGACTCGACTAACACTCCATTCATCCAGTTGAGCAGGAGGCGACTGGTCTGTTTTGTCGGTGATAAACATTTAAAACCTTTAATAGAGAGCGTAAATCCAGTTAGGACTGCAATGTTAGAAAACATTTACTGGAAAATAACGCGGCAGACTGCAGCCTAAACTTCCATGTGTGGGCCAACAATGTTATTAAGTTGGTGTAGTGGATGTCACAAAATAGGCCTATACTCTAATTGAAACGACCACAACTGCCATTTAAAAATAATAATAATAACAACAAGTAACAATTGATTGAGACATGTCAGGTTCGTAATTAGGCCTTCTCGGCAGCCATGATATTTGGTGACCAAGACAACAGGTATAGGCTATAGCGTGACATTTGCTGTGAATAGGCCTTATAACCAACCCCTGAAGCCCTGTGTGTGTGTGTGTGTGTGTGTGTGTGTGTGTGTGTGTGTGTGTGTGTGTGTGTGTGTGTGTGTGTGTGTGTGTGTGTGTGCGTGCGCATGCGTCCATGCCTGTGCTCATGCCCGTTAGTTCCCGTCCGCAAAATGTAGCCTATTTTATATTCTTTCTTTTTTTTTGCGAAATGGAAATGCGCTCGATTTCATTTTTGGCCTCGACGGGCAACGCAGATAGGTACAATTATCTGCGGCTGGTGAAACAAGGCGTTTACCAAAATCCCCACCTCATTCTTGCTTAGCCTATACGCCTAATTCAAGGCTCAGTTGATTTTGTAAAGAACTGGTGTCCAAATCATTAAGGGTGGATACCGTATTACCGTCTATTAGGCCTAATAGTTATGTTTTTCTAACTAAACGTTGTGGATTGACACTGACTGACCCTGGCCAGATACGAACCATTTCATGCCATTCATTTAAGTCGAGTGCGCGTCGGAGCCGTATGATGAACGGCGGCGGTAGTGTAATATATCTTCAGCGAGAAATAAACAGACCGCGGACATCACAGACACAAGTTATTCACAGTATTAACCTTTTAAACTAACCAATTAAACACACGAATAGACAAGAACGAAAATCACCAAGGGCAATAAGCTACTGTGGTCTTGACTGGGCCAGGATAATATAGATTATTTATTCATTATTGAAGTGTTGAGGATATAGGGTATATTTAGCTGCGCATATTCAATACATAAGCAAGTAATACATTGTTTGCTAAACGGACTAAATGAAATATGCTTTCATTTCAGACACGTGTTTTTGCCCAACTTGACTGGTTAGGCTACCAAATTGCGTATAAGCCAAATAGCCCAAATCGATAGTCCCCTGTACATTAGGCCTATACGATACAACGCTATACGCCTACTTGAGGTTCATGATTTTTAAATTTTTTATTTAGTAATTTCACACGCTTTTGTGCTTTGAACTGTTGACACACTGGCAGTTGAAAAGTGTATTAAATCATCACATTGTGCTATTTCGATGCGCTATAAAACATGAAATAGTCTCATGAAATAGCCTAAGCATGAATGCATGAACAAACATCCTATTTGAACCTTTATTTCGCTGATACATTAATGCAGTAGTCTATAGCCTATAAGCTTTAAAAGGTATAGGCTGTGGCCATAATGATACTAATCATTATTATGTAGGTAATTGCAATCATAGACGACACGTTTTAATGTTTGAATTATCTGCATCCCCTAGTTGGCCTATTAGGCTACGTGTGTCTTCACAAAATCATATAGCCTCTTCAAAAGAACGTAGTCGAACTGTACATGCCTATATAAGGGGAAACAAATAAATAAACAATGATACAGACTAAATAATACATATACATATATGTGTTTTTAATATATAGCTTTAATATAGCTAGGCGAGGCCTAAAACAACTGAACGGTTGTCAAAGGGTGAAGGATAGGCACGCAATTACATTGACCAAACTAAAATCAAAATATATCGTGGTCTTGTGCGTTTTTCGAATGCATGAAGCATTTCGAAGTTCGACTTTTCAGCAGGCCCGGATTAACCCCCTAGGGTGCCCTAGGGTGACCAGACTTGATGTGTGCCCCCCCCCCCCCAACACACACACTTTTTATTTATTTTATTTTTTTACTTTGCAAGTGAAAATTTGATATTTACTATGGTTACAAAAACCATAGATTTACAAGAGCATATTACTACAGTACAGGCTCATCCCAGTTGGGCCTAATGCCGTAGTATAGCCTTGACACTGATGCTCAAATCTGAATGCAACTCACATCCCAATGCAACACGACTTTCTAAATATAGGCTAATTATTTCCATCATAAATGGCCTGAGACTACATGCAAAACCATAACAAAGGGGGAAAATGCACATACTGTATACTACAATAAAACAAGCTCAATACCAACCAAGTCCAAAAATGGAAATAAACAGCGCCTCTCTCTTTGCCGCTAGGCTCACCTTCGTGATGCTGTATCAGACGTAGGCTATAGCCCTGTGCATCACACAGGCCCAAATCAGCCACAACGTCATATTAGCCCCAAATAATCATAAGTAAGCCTTACCGGTAAGGAAGAGCCTCAGTGCGACAAACACACATTGGAACGTCGTCTGTAGTCCATGTATTCTCAGGATTTGAAGCATCTCCTCTGGTGAACGGGTTGTCTCCTCCCGCACAAAATCCTTGAACTGAATAAGTTCATCTCCAAAGTTTTTGTCCAGGTCATCTGGATATGTGGAGGAGAGCGCGTTTACGCACAGAATCGCGGTCCATGTCGGAATCAAACAAAACGCCAAATAGTCCATTCAGGGCCCTGTATGCATCAATGCGCTGAACAAGACAGGATTGCTTAATTTTTCGCTTGGCAGAGCCACTCAGTTGTCGCCTGTCCTTTTTGATTTCTTAGTTGATAGTTTGGCGTCACTGCGTCATCGCGCACCTGTCTGTGATTGGGGGGGGGGGGGGGGGGGGGGGGCACTTGTCTGTGACTGGGGGTGGGGCACTCGCAATTTTTTATCTTATTATTTATATGATAGCCTAAATATAACCGTTAGTTTTGTATCTGTGTGGATGTCGTCCAGTAAATATAGCCTATATTTTAAAAATGTGCCCAAAATATTTTAAAGGTCTATTCATTGTCTGAATAATTTGGTGCCCCCCCATTGGCTGGTGCCCCAGGGCATTCACCCGATGCAATATATGGATAATCCGGGCTTGCTTTTCAGCAACATTTCCAAGAGTCGGCACAGACTGTTTACCGCGACACATTAAAACATTTCGTTTATTTTACTTGTCTTGAATATTGGTTAAAATACGGCTATTATGTAAGTCTTTTTGGATGACAAGATGTGGCCTGTCGATTGCTCTTCGTTCAGACCTATATAGCAATGTGTTTCAAGGGAGGTTTGTCAGTCATGCGGAAGCTGTCAAAAGACACCTTTCTTATTAGGCTTCCCCGAGAGGCCATCGTGTCATTCTCCTGAGTGCCTGAGGTCAAGAGGGATGTCGTAAAGACGGTGCAGTGACTCTCAGTACTGTCTCCCCATCTCTGGTCACTTGGAGCGACGCGGCCTTTACGCGGCATGGCCCGTAGGACTGTTGACTAACTGCGATTTTCCCGCATTCAGTGGCGAGGAGGGCGATTTGGAAAATAGTGAAATACATTAAGGCTATCAAACATTTCAAATCGACGTGTTTTTTAAACTACACTTTTAATTGACCCATCGTGAGCTTAGAATTATAAGGTTCTATCTCCGTTTAGGGTAGTTCAGAGATATTGAGCGTCAAAGTTTTTACATTCCATTATGTTTTGTGAGATGGAACCTTTGTATTTTATCAATTAATAACTCAAAAATGTCAACATTTTTAAAAGAACACCACACAGGCATTAATAAACACCTAATGGATCAGATTATGTAAAAACTCAATTTTGACAAAAATGGAGATAGAACCTTATAATTCTAACGTCACGCCATATCAATGTACGCCATACTGCAATCAAGAGCTTATAGGCTAGACAGGGCTTCGTCGGGCCCATCATTTCTCATCTCGCCGCCATCGAAAAGTAGGCCCAGCCCAATACAGTCGGTTTTCACAGCCGAAATGCGATAGACGAGAACCCTCCGCGTCGGGCGTCAGATGCGTGCCTGCTGTCCTGCAGTGACCCTGCTCCCACGGCGGGTTGCTGACCGGGCTATTGAGTTAGTCTCTTATCTCTCCGTTGGAAGTGGATGGGATAACTATGTCGGGTTGATGGCGTGAGGTATTAGGCTATTCTCGCCGGAGTCCACCGTGTTTCCCAGACTGTGCTGTCATACAATAAATATGTGCAACCATATCCCACCTCCCCTTGAGTGAGAAAATAATTTATTACAGCTGCGAGACATGCTCATACTGTACACGATCCATCTTTTCGCTAGAATGATGGCCACAGATGCCGATAGACTGACACATGCAATTCATATGTCAAACTCTCCAACAGCTAAAAGAATAGCCTATACCAGTCGACTTTTTTTCCATTGTATTTTTTTTCCACTCCACTTAGAATCAATCAACGTCTATGTTTTTAGAGATGCAATGTTAGACATGCATGTCCTTCCAAACAACAAGAACGAGGAATTCGTTATGTGATATTGTGTCCTGCCTATGTGGCTCACATGTCTATATGCTTTGCTGTGGCGAAGCATCATAATGGTGCTTATACATTGTCTTGTTATGAAACAAGGGCATGCATGTGACCATCCTGCAACGTCGAGTTTTCTTTCTCTTCAGACCATGAATGAGGTCAGAGAGGAGGAGGTAGAGTGGTGATGATGCACTAACCCCCAGTCCCCCCGCCCGTAGAACGGTGCATCCGGGGCCAGGTTCCTCTCCCATCCATCATGGCCGGTATAATGGAGAGGCTCTTCTGGTGCAGAATGTGGCTGGCTGCGTTCGACTGCAGTCATGACAACCAATCTATTCTCTCTACCTCTCTCCTCTCTCCTTTCCTCTCATCGTCTCTTTCGCTCTCTTCTCTGTCTCACTCCATCTCTCTCTCTGTGACAGCTCCCTAGTCTCTTCTCCTTCACATGTTGCATAGCAGTCCCGTTATACGAGGGTCTCCCTCGTTCCTTATACACGGCGGATGTCCGCCATGTTGGATGGGTACACTGGGATTTAATGCGTCCCTTCATTTAGTTTGCGCGGCCCGGTCCGGGGGCAAGGAGAAGCCCCCTGCTCCAGAGGGTCCACACATCAACGTGTCACTGGAAACGGCCTCCGATGATTAATGAGCATGCAGAGCTTCGTTAAAAATCACCACCGATGAATGCTTGCTTGTTTTAATTAGGCTGATGACGAAGTCCCTCTGTTGACTTTCACAGGGAGGCACCCGTCACAAGCGCATAGTGCCTGTCATGTGTGTGTGTACGCACATACACATGCACATTAGAAACTGCATGTTTAGCCCCTTTTTTTTCCTTTCCTACGGGCGATTCATCCCAGCCCCACTTTGAACTCAGATACCCGCATAGATGACCTATGACCTTCACCGTAATCCCAAAGCTACCAGGCATTTGTCTCTGGTCTCTTGAAGGGGAGGCAGTCAAATCACACAGGTTAAGCCTGTTTAATGCTGCACGTTAGATATTGTTCTTTTCTGACTGAGATCAAAGGGGGGGGGGGTTCTCTTATAGGTCTGGCCTATCGCTGGTCTCATGAGGGTCAGGTTTCCTGTTCCTCCGCTCACATCACTGGGGAATCCTCTCCTCTCATAGGCTGGGCTGTAGCATGATGGAGCCGCAGCTCGATGATACGTCTGACTACCTTATGATCCAGACAGTGTGAGAGTCATCTGCATCCCGGTGCCAGCAGAACCAACACCTTGGAAGGGGCATTGGTTTTGTATGGAGGGGCGGGGGGAGGGGGCAGGACCAGTAAATACACATATGAGATTATACATTCAAACACACCCGCAATATCAACAATTCAGAGAAAAAAAACAAAAAAAAACTACTTTTGATTAGGTGGGCAAGACACACACGTTTGGCCCACACCCATAGCCACCGCAGGCCTTGGTCATGGCTTGTATATGCTGCAGCAGGCTTGGCCTGGGAGTTGTACAAACAGGGGTCCAGAGTGGCACTGGTTCTGTGCTGTCCACTCTTCTTATAGGGTCTGGAGTTTGAGGAGTGAGGAACGGCTCAAAATGACGTGGCCCTGCTAAGTAGAGCTGCTGTCCTTGTTATTTGATTTATAAGTGCTGCTGATGAATCTAATTTCCGCATTTCCTCTCATTTGAAGCAAGTTAAGACGTGGCCTGTGCCGTGATTGCTTATTGTTAGGCATAATGCCTCATGCATAGGAACGCATTCATGTGATTAATGACTACTTAATTCCATGGATAGGCTACATTAGTTTACAGTGAAATAATTCATGATGTTCAGCTAAATTAGCCTCAATTGCGCTAATAATATGGAAGTCCGTTGTGGTAGGACAACGAAAAACAATGCAAATAAAATAACTACTTTTTGCAAACTTTTTGCAGACGTTTTGGCTACATTGACGTGTCTATATTCCAATCAGGCCTATAGGCCTAGTTATGCGCTATGTAAATACAATCCTAAACGTTGAATATGGATTGCACGACTATTTTGATTGACAAACAATTGCATTTGACGAATGCCGTTGCGAAATCGTGAGCTACACATACAATAATGAATTGATGAAAACATATGAATGATTGAGAAAGCCTATATGCTTTACATCCTGTCTGTTTAGTGCTCTCTCTGTAGGCTGGACGATCAAACTGAAGCTGATAAAAGCGGGCACTTTTGTGTTTCATGACAACGGCTGTAGCCTATTTAAATATACGGAACACTTCTATTCTCATTAATTAGAAAATATGTCGTGATTATGATATGATTATATGAAGTGATTTACAATGGAATCCGTGGGAATAATTGCCTAATACAACTACAAATATGTATAGGCCTATATCGACATGCATCCGTTTTAAGATATGGGCTATTAAGTCTATGAGAAAACATCTTTATTGTATTTTGGACACAAGATCCAAGCTAGGACTAATACTATTTAAATCGAATACATAATTCATGGCGGAGAACAGTGACGGCACTATTTTCTAAATGATTTGCTAGGCGGACACGGACTCGTTATTTAAACGGATAGGCCTCTATTCCTGTTGCAGCTACCAATAGCATTATAATGCAAAATAAAGCAACCTATGGGCTAAGCATCTCCCCCAAGTCGTAACAAATTATTCCTGTGAGCCGATGTAGGCTATTGATTTAATGAGTGGATGTCAGATTGATCTCTGGCGGTGTGGCCTCTTGTTTATGGGTCGCCTTGTCCACAGGGCTGAGGGTCTCACGGGTGGCCCGATCTGCCAGGTGCCCATACACTTCCATCACTGAGCCCCACTGCTTTCATGACTTGCCACAGAATGGTTTTGATCATGTTTGCACCCCAGCATAAACCCTCGCAACACTATGTTGGCGCCCTTCGGGTTATTAGGAAGGTCCGTTTTACAAGAGGGGAAACAATCACCAACAGACTGGGTCGCCTTCGCCCTCCAATCGTTGTCTGCGATTAATCGTGTTTCATATTTGGATGACGACCGAATTATCAGTTGCTTGGAGAGAAGAAGAAAAACATCGTATACACAGGCCTATATCGATTATGTCCGTTGTTGATGCAATAGCTGTCTATAACAGCCGACAACTTGAGCAAAGCTTGCAATTACATCTACAGCCTAAGACATTTTGTCTATGAATTAAGCTAAATAAAATCTGATTGTACCAAATCAATCAAATCAGTTTGCATATATACACGACGAATATATCATTTAAAAATCATTAAGTGATTAGCTTTTTTCTTCTTACAATCATGCATTAGTGTGCATTCATGCTTTATGCACTAAACCGTATTGCACAATTGTAAGAAAACTAAATAAATATGACTAAAGCATATATTTGTAACAGGGTTTATATGTAGTTTTGCTTCCACTTGCCACTTCAGTATGTTTTTCTATTCGATTAGATCCACATTAAATACAAATAGTACCTTCTTGAAATGGGAAACCAATAAGAATAGAGAAATGTGTGTACATTTCTGAAGTGGCAAGTCGACACAACTTATACACATATGCCTACATCAACAATACATATCTCTCCATTAAGAACTGCCTCTCTCACCACAGGGTTGTACTACACCAGGAAGGCTACCTGGAGTACTTGGCTGCCCTTTGTACCAGCAAGACTTAATGCAACACAGAGTTAAACCACTGGATGTAGATGTGGAGGGGACGGGGGAATGGGGTTTAGCTGGAACACAAAAGGCTGTTTGTGGAATATGTGGAGAGTGGAGGGTGACGGCATGGCGGCTTGTTTTGGTGCAATGACATGCCGTCATAAACACAGACCCCCCCCCACACACACACACATCTAACCCCCCCCCCCACATCTAACCCTATCCCACCACCCGGTGTACTCCCAGACAGTTGATAAGCACATTTTAAGATTCCTGAGCCGTGAGAATGTATCAGCTCTGGTTGGTCAGATATTCTCTCTCTCTCTGGTGGTTCTCTCTCTCTCTCTGGTGAGGTTCTCTCTCTCTCTCTCTCTCTCTCTGGTGAGGTTCTCTCTCTCTCTCTCTCTCTCTCTGGTGAGGTTCTCTCTCTCTCTCTCTCTCTGGTGAGGTTCTCTCTCTCTCTCTGGTGAGGTTCTCTCTCTAGAGAGTGCAGTTGAGAGGGAGAGTATAGGCGGGTCTGGATGTGGTATCACTCAAGTCCAGGTTGACTTGTTCTTTAAAAGATCAAATGCTCTGTTGTTCAATGATTTGATCACCTCATCACCATGTTTTCCATTGGCAACTGATTTTTAAAAAGTAAAATAAAATAAATACATTCTTCTTCATTTTTCATTTTTTTAAAAAGATGCTGGTAGCACAAAGTAATACGTTCTCAGTTGTTTGAAAGTGCAAACTGCTGGCGATAGTGGATGTTTCAGATTGTAATTAGTGTCATGGGACCCACATAAATCAGCAAGAGTTTATGCTGCTAGATACACACACACACACCCACACTGACACTGACACCCATACCCACACACCCACACACAACCCACACCCACATACAGTACAAACACACACACACACACACACACACACACACACACACACACAGCCGCCTCTCAGGCAGACCGTCAGCGCCAGGTTCTTGGGTTACACCGCTAGATTACACACTATCACTGTCAGAGCTCAGTGTCAGCCTCAGTAATAAAGGGACGCGCCGGTAGCTCCCTCGCAGAGCACCCTTCTCCCCTTTAATAAACAGAGCAAGCTTGTTTTTATGACACTGATCCCAGCACGCTGATAGCAGGGTGCTCCTGGAGGCAGACGACGGCAGGCCCATGTCAGATAACAGCTCCTCCATTTGACCTTTGGGAGGAGAGGCACGTTTGGCTTCTTCTCAAACCGGCGAATGAGAAAACCTGTAACATGGCTCTCTCTCGTAGCCTATCACAGTGTGTGTGACATGGCCGTGTGGAGTAGGCCTAGTCTGGGTGCTGCCCGCCATCCACATAAATCAACAGCCGGCAAACGCATGTGTACACGATGGGGTGTCGTGTTGCATTCAAACGAGCTTTGCTAAATACTTTCTACTAGACCCAAATCCTACAGCTGTGTTTTTCCACGGTTGCAAACGAAATGGCTGTGTATGAAATATATGAGCCGTGAGCCCACTTCTTGTGTTTGCTGTCGCTATAGCAACCGGGGTGCCCCTGTCCATCTTCATAAGCGGCCCGTTGCCGTAGGTCACGCAGGTGTACACATGCATCGCAGAACGTAGGAAATCATTCTAATCAAGGGCCAGGACTCTCAGTTGGGGCCATTCAAATAAAAACTGTCATACAAATTACAATATAAAAAATATATATTCCGTCTCTTACCATTAATTTGGCCAATTCATATATCTTGCTCAGGATACCCCTCATCAACCTGGTCCTGGAATTACATAATTTATGTTCTTTTTATTTATTTTTAAGTAATTTTTTCTGAGTGGGGCAGTCCCACTAATATTTTTCATTTTAGTGGAACACAGACAGGAAAGTAAGGAGAAGAATGGAGAGAAGGCATGTCAGCAGTGCATGGGCTGGATTCGTACCCATTCGTACCCATGCTGACATGGGCATATGCTTGACCACTGGACCACCCCGGGTCACATCATTTCTGTTCTGTTCCAGTGCAAAATCGACACGTCTGATTCAACCAATGAAGGGGCTTGTTGGTTCGTTGAGGAAGTGAATCAGGTGTGTCAGTGCTGGGCTGGAACGGAAATGTCCAATCCCTGGGGATATCCAACCCAGGAGGACCGGAGCTGAGAAACTCGACTCTCACTCGCTGACCTAATAAAATAAAAAAAACGACGAAAAAATTAAACCCAAGGAGACAAGCGCCAAGATAGAGGTGACATTAACCAAGGCCCCATGCACGTTAACACAGCTGTCTAAGTATTTAGGATGTCGGGTTGCCTTGAACACACAAATCATATCTTTTATAGCCTCCGGACATCCAGAAACCATGGCTCCTTCTCTCTAACGCTGTCAAATTATGTTATTGTCATCTTTTACTCTGCTGGCTGGGAGTGGAAATGTGAACGGACCCATTTAGGGCCAGACTCATGTGCGGGAGGTGGTTATGATGTGCGTCTCTATGACAACGTGACAGACATGGGCACCGGTTAAACATACAAGCACTTTTTAGTAACCTGAGGGAGAGATCTTAGAGGATAATATAGATATAGGCGCGGGGCCAGACATGTATTATTAGAAGACAAATGGAAGACATATTTGGGTCAACAGGACATACTCTGGATTGAGGAAATGATTTAACCAAATGACATTTTGGCAATATACTGACCACAAAAGTGGAGCATAATTTCCTTCTCCACAAAATGATATGACTTTTTCAACCTTCAAGTTGGTGAGGCTTACGGCAATCTTAGCTAAACAGTGAACTCTTGTGGTTGGGAAATGGCTACTACACGTATAAACTCACAGACTAAACCCATTGCAACAGTTAGTTTATTACCATAATGGATTGGATGCATGCAGTGCTGAAATTCTTCTATTATCAATGTGGTAGTACATATGTTACAGTGAGTTCTTAACTATTTCCATAAGAACACAGTCAGTGTTATAAACGTTATTGTATTGTGTCTCCCTCTACAGGCAACAGCTCAAATGAAGGTGAAAGGTCCAAATGCGACTGGGAGAAAAGCCCTCCAGGACAACAACAATATAGCCGTTTACAATTCAACTATTGTAAGAGCAATTATACAACTGTATCAATTATTGTAGGGTTTACTTGTGTTGTATGATGTTGACTAGAGGTGCCATTATTATAAGCAATAAACTTCTGCTGATTCTGATTCTTTTCTAGAGAGGTTTGTATGACAAAAAAAAAATAGGAAGAAACAGAAGGAATATACTTGGATGTCGGAATTGTGAAAGTCTACCAACAGATGACGCATTTCCCAATTATCCTGTGTAAAGCACCTTTTGACCTTGACTAAATACAGTATCTAGTTTGGCCAAACAGACTGATGCTCCTTAGCTAGAGCAGTGCATTATTAAAGGGTCTGACTCAAAAGTCACCCGTGGCACTCTAGAATGTTGACAAATTGGGTGACTTTATTCACCCATGGCACTAAATGAGTTAAATAAAATCATCTTTTGACATCACTCTTTTCAGTCTTCTGATTCCTGATATTCAACATTACATTTATTTTTCACATTCCATGTTTGGTGTGCCTACCTACACTGAGTCACTCAGTTTCTGAGTCACACAGTCCACAAATAAGTAAAGTACAAAGCAAACACACCAATATTTTTCCAAAATAGAAACTGTAGTGAAACTGCTGCTACTGCCTCACACAATGAGAACCCACTGAACTCACTAACTAGATGATTACAGTTGGCTATGGTGGTTGTTTTAGCACCCAACCAGCCCTATCTGCAGTCAGTTGGAGCCTTGTGTGTCAATAAGGCAGAGATCCAAGTAAAACCAAAGGTTACAGCTAAGAGAGAAGCTGTATTTCTGGCCAAATAGTGACTTTTTCCACATCACTGCCTTTTAATCAGGTCTGCCTTTTAATCCCAACCAGTCCATCAAAACTGAACAAAGGCTTGTTGTCTGACTACACAACTCTCCGAGCAAAGATGCTTTAGATTAGATTAGATTAGATTAAACGTTATTGTCATTGCAGAGTACAAGTACCAGACAACGAAATGCAGTAACGAAATGCATCTAACCAGAAGTGCAAACAGTGATATAAAAACACAATATAAAAACATGACAATGATAGTGATAGGTAGAGTAAGGCAAGCACGGTAGTTAAGAAATACAATGAACATGGCCTGGGGTGGTCCAGTGGTCTAGCACCGCGGTCTACAGTGCACACATATACAGCATGTCGGCATGGGTTTGAATGCCATGCTGACATGCCCTGCTGACATGCCCTCTTCTCCTTACTTAACCTTAAAAAATACAATGAATGGTGAAAGTCAAGTCTTAGACCTCATTCAATAGTCATTCAGGACACAATTGTGTTGCAGAGCTTCTAATTAAACATCCTGGTGTGGATGACATAACCTATAACACCAACATGACTTAATCAAACTCTGACCAAGACATGGTCCTCTGTGGCTCAGTTGGGACCATATACTGAAAAATGTATAGCGTTTCAAAAGTGTCAGCTAAATGGTATACATATATATGACATGACGACACAACACTGAAACTAAAGTTGAGCTGGTATGACAGTGTTCTGAACCACCCCAACAGGCCCTTACACACGCATGCACAGTACATGGATGTTCAGGTACAGAGTCGGCCCAAGGCCATGGAGCTAGTTTCTATTTGAAATATATTTGTTTGAAGACAATAGGTGTCAGTCTCCTGTGGGAAGGGCCTGATAGTTTTGTGCTAGGTATCATATGTAACAGTATTCTGAACCACTTCGGCAGGTCCAAACACACACACACAGACACACAAACACACACACACACACACACACACACACACATGCACAGTACATGTTCAGAGTCAGAGTCAGTCTGTGTACTTGGTTCTAGTTGTGTGCTCTGTCCAGGTTCTGAGTCAAGTCTGTGTACTTTTCCACACCACACATGATGTAAGTCATGTAGCGCCTGTGGGTTAGTATCACAGCACCTACCCGCGCTGGCCTCTCGGCCCTGTGCGCAGGGGAAGGTTATTTTGGTCGCTGCGCCGCTGACTTAGTCAATGCCCCTGGTTATGACTGTGGGCAGCAGCAGCAGAGTGGAGGGGAGAGAGAGAGGGACCAGTCAGTCCGACCATGGGGTACAGGCGGACAAAGACGCTTCTGTTGCTGCTGCATAGAGACTCATGCACCCCAAAGGGAGCTGCTCACTAGCTACACAACCCTTCCAGAGGAAAGCACTTCTTTAAAAGGTAAGAGCTCCTTTAATCAGTCCTGACAGCATTACATAATGTGACTCAACATGTAATAATGATAGTGGGTTCTTATAATTCAGAGTTGATCCAGTGTATCTAATCTCAGAGAACGGTGCTTTCATTGGATGTGCCTCATTTCACATGTGGGAATCTTTGGAATGACTAATGGACTATTACATAACGGGTGAATGGGTGAATGTCAAATGAGTGAATGTGAAACATTGAGTATATTATATTATATACTTGTTATAATTATTGAGTATATTATTCAAGACGAAAACTGTCATTTAGTAATAACAATGCATGTATTATATTTAAATATATATGTGTATTACATCACTCGTTCAAAAATTACAGTTTTGAAATGTTTGATGATAGTGATAATATTGGGAGTTAGCAGTTATGTAATACAATTCAAATGATTTATACTGTGCAATAGATTACATTACCTACTTATCTACTCTATATAAGGTCCCAAATGTCTTTTGGTCTATCTTCATTTTATTTTAGCCTATTATTCAATTATCACTTTATTTTGTTGTTGTTTCGTGGTCTGAGCTGCTATAACGCCTGAATTTCCCCTCTGGGATCAATAAAATACCTATCTATCTATCTATCTATCTATTACAAGTTGCCATCTGATAGGATGTTATGACTGTTATGACTTATAACGAATCACTCCAGATTTACGATGATTAGAGATGATTTAAACATTTAGAAACCTCCCCCCCCCCGCTGCCACCACCCCCCGAGCTGCAAATCCTGATATCTCATCATTATCATTCCAATCATTATCATCACTGGCGGACTCAGGGGGGGGCAGGGGGGGCGACTGCCCCTCCTGGTGCCCCCACGGTTGAAAAACGTCTCTCTTAAATGCCCTTTTGAGTGGCGAAAATTAGAGGACGTGCCCTATTGGTGCCCCTCTAATGGTCTAAACTTGACCATGTGCCCCCACAGTTGAAAAAAGTCGCACTAAAGTGCCCTTTTGAGTGGCAAAATTAGAGGATGTGCCCTATTGGCTGCCCTTCCAATGGTCTAAACTTGACCATGTGCACTGATGGGGTCCCATGTTGTGCAGTAGGTGCCCTTTTTTTTATTTTCGCCCCTGCCCTTCAAACAGCCTGAGTCCGCCACTGATTATCATTATCTTCTTATCAACAGATTAATCAACAATGAAGGCGTTCCTCCTAGCTGCTATTCTCTTGGTGGGCGTACTGGGCTGTCGTGCCATCCCGTCCAGCCGTTGGTCCTGCTACAAGAAGATCCTGAAGGATAGGGACTGCCACAGCGTGGCTGACGGAGTACAACAGATCCGACCTATCGACTCCCTGCAGAACCACTTCTGGGAGGGCAACAAGTGTGACATGGTCTGCTACTGTAACTTCAGCGAGCTGCTCTGCTGCCCCAGGTAGTACTGCTCGACCTCCACCACTAGGTGGTGCTACTACTACTGCTGTGTAAAGCCATAGGGGGGGTACAACAAACATAAGCTCTGTAAAGACAGACGGTGGCTCTGTGGCTGTGTGTTGTGCGCCTTGGCCAGGGCCCGCTGGCTGGCGCTGATTATAGCTGGCGACGAATAGGATCCAGTCACGGGCGGCTTGTGAACACTGCCTACATTGTGGTTATCATAAGCCGCCTATTAATACGAGCACATGTGTGCCTGAGGCAGTGTGCGGTGGGGTTGACTGCTGTTCCGCTGGTCAGTTAAAAGGTCATTCACACTGTGGAAGTCACAGCCTTTGCTCATGTAAATAGAGAGGCAGCCAATTGGATCCTGCTTTGTCCAATACACCTGTTGGTTGAGAGAAGGATTCTATGATGGAGTATGATGGAGAGTGTGTTGTTGAGTTTTGTGTGTGATGCCCTGTTTATTGTAAATCATGGGAGACAAATACAAATGTCAACTTAAACATAAAAAAAGACCCCAAAAAAAGAACTATTTTACTCAACATATGTTTTTTTATGTTGTTTCAGGGACATCTTCTTCGGACCAAAGATCTCCTTTGTGATCCCATGCAAAACCTTTTAAGCCATCAGGCTGAATGAAGGTTAAGAATGGCAACTTCTGGAGTGAAACGATGAGAGAAGAGGAGAGGAGAGGAGAGAACAGGAGAGGAGAGGAGAGGAGAGGAGAGGAGAGGAGAGGAGAGGAGAGGAGAGGAGAGGAGAGGAGAGGAGAGAACAGGAGAGGCTTGAGATGCACCTCATCATTCCCAACAACAAGACTGCTGCGATCAGGACCTACATATGTTTGGATGTGAAGTCTGAAGGCTAAGCACACAGCCCTTAAAGCACTTTTAAGGCCTCCTTCACATTCTTCATATCATCAAATGAATTAATTATATTTCGGTTTAATTTAGACTAAATATAACTCATTTATTTGATGATATGAAATATATGTATCCTCTCACTTTAAATTCCAGACACTTCAGTCTAGCTTGTGTTCCTATGCCAACTGTACTGACATGACCGATATTTAATTTCACCAAAATAATGATGTAATGCTCAGTGCTTTTGCCCAAGAGGAAACAGATCTGACTTCTCTCACCATAATAGCTATACAACACATTTGTATTCAGTTGTATCAACAACCATTATTCAATACTACAATGTGCCATTGCTTGAGAAGCTATTTTAACAAGACATTGTCACTCATAATCAGGAGTATAATATGTGATATTGTTGTGAGCACTTTGAAGTGGGAACTTAAGAACTAGTACTGTCTTGTACTCTGCATCCTTTGGAGGTTGAAAAACTACTTTGAGTGCGAAATTGAAAAAATAAGAAAAAAGAAAAAAACTCATACGAGACTACATGTAACTAGACTGGTGGAGCAGCTATAACCGGTTGTAACATGGCTCCATAACATCTCTCACTGTACTTAATTACCCAATAACTATGTCATTACAACAACGTTTATGAGAGTGTTCATTTCCATTACGTTTTTTCGGTTTATTTCTTTTGTTTTTGTTTTGTTCATATGGCTCTTGCAAGCTAGTAACACAAACATCACATGTTAATAGATATAGGCCTATAGAAGATATAGAAGACATATAAAAAAGAGAATCCATTCAACAAACTGAATCAATAATAATACTAATGGGATATACAGACACATTGAAGTAAAAGTATTGAAGTGCAATGCACATGCACAATAAAGTGCTTGGTATAAATCGCACAAGACACGGTGCATTCCATCCGATTATCGTCTCATCGCCAACAACAACAACAACAATAACATATATGATGCAACACATTTGATATCCTTTTTTTCTACAGCCATATAAAGTTTGATATAAAACCGCAACTACATGCATTATAACTGGTGTGGTTGAGTTCCCTCTCTTCTACCTCTATTCCAAAGTTTGGGGCTGGTGGTGATGACAATTACAGGGCAATTGAGCAAACAGACACCTTTACACCTCTGGTGGACACCCTGTGGACAAGTAATCTACTCACCACAATGAGCACCCAGCCTTGAATCTGTCCTGAATGCCCAGTGAGTGTGTGAGGGTATGTGAGGGCTGTTGTTTCAGATGGTTGGATGGGTGACCAGTTGGGGGGCTTAGAGTTTCATGCTAATGCTTCTTTTGCTTGTGGACAACAGGGTTGATGAGGGGCTTGAACATGCTAAAGCCAAGGTACATCATATATTTTGTCTTGTGCCCCATGTTTCACTTGGGGGTGGGGGGGGTTTGATGAGAAATATTAATTTGAGGAGAACGCAAAGTTTAATTCATTTTAAATAGCTAAACGTGCCCTTTTGTCATGACAGTTTAAGAACAAGTTAAACCGTTATGTGCTTGACATTCAATGTTGCCCAGAGGGGGATCACATCGACATAACAGATAAGCCAACACTCTTGCTGACAAGGAATGAGACTACTCGTATAACATTTATACCTTGTTGTATCTTGTGGTAATGATTGTAGTTATACCGTGGGCTCCTCTGGGCGTATCCATTCCTTCCATCCATGAAAGTGCAGCTGCTGGGGGTGGCATTCACACAGTGACAACATGGACGGCGTTGGCACTTCGACACCGGAGCAGCTGGGAGCCTGGGGGCCTGAGGGAGAGAAGAGAGACACACACACAGTCAATCTTGACATACAACCCCAACAGCCCTCTTCTCTGTTTTCCCCTCTCCAAAGTGACACTAAGAACCGGTTTGAGCAGACTTGCTCCAGTTCCAAGGCCCACAGTGAGAGAATGAAAGAAAGGAGGAATGCACCTGGGAAGGAGCACCTGAGTCCCAAGTCGGGGACATAGAGAGAAATATTCACCTCATTCTGGCGTCTCTTTTTGATTAACCTCCAAAGTCCCTAATATAATTCGATGTTTTTTTTCTCATTTTACTTGACTTTTTACTTTTTTACTTTTACTATTTTAAATTGGTTTTCTCGATAGTCTTACCAGTAGGCTAGACTCGCTTTCTTGTAGTTCATACCTGTAGCCTATCTACCCTTAATCCATCCACACCTGTAGAAGAAGATAGGCTACTCAACCACCATGGAAACGTTTACCTGGCCTACAACATCCTGAACAAAAAAAACCTAACTAATTGTTTGCTTGTTAGAGGGGGAAACTGAAACATGTCCCAACAACATTGCTTTGTTGTCTCTAATCAGTGGCATATTTGTGTCATTTATCGCGGGAATAAATATGGTATTGATTACAGATCATAATAATGACCTTAGATCTAGTGGAGGTAGCTCAGTATTACTGTGTTGTTCAGCTAGAGTGACAAACAAAGGGCTCGGGTCGCGTGGCGTGGCTTTATTTCAGATACAGAGACATGGGCTGAAGTATCATGCTATGTCTAGTGGAGCTGAGCGCCACATGGCGGGGGACCACACTGGGGTCGCATCGGCACGCAGCTGACAGCTGTCGCCCCGCTGTGCTATTGTGCCCCTGCCGTTGTACAATGAGATGAGGGCTTGTCGCTTACAACATTACTAGGCTAGACTGTGTTGAAATTGAAACACACGGGGAACATTTTGCGACTGTGAGCAAAAAACAGAGTGAAATTGTAGCATCGTTAAAATAGAATAGTTTTCGATGGCGTGGTGAATTTTAAATGTTTGTTTTAAGAAAATAAACTTCCTAATTTGATGTGTCGAGTGTCGACTACTCTCTCTCTCTCTCGTGTGTTTTGCCATAATTGTTTACTTCCTGCAACAATACACTTCCTCTGACCAATAATGCACTGGTAGGCCGGATGGAACAGCTCACATGTTGTTTATCAAACGATCCACTTCGGGGCTTGAGGCAATAACATCGGAGGGCTTTTGCCAGTAGCATAGTTACATCGGATACACATCCCCCCATCAAAAACATGTACGTTTTGGCGCCGTCTGATTTAAATCCCCGCTTTGACCAATCATTGGCGCGCCACAATGAGGCGTTACATACAACCATGCTGTTCTGAGCAGGCATATGTTAAGCCAATCCGAGCAGTGCACTCACCCTGCGCCCCTGATTCGAATTTGAATGCGCCCGTTCAGCCAACCACACGACGAGGGGGAGGAGCCGCCGACACATTTTAATCAAGTTTGTGCGACCCAACGTCCGCTGACAAAACAGTGCGGAGAAGTTAGGATCCCTACTCATCGCGTCTTGTGTGGCTGAATATACGGTGAGTGAATATACCTCTCCCGACAATGTGGAATACATGTAATTTATAGATTTAAATTGTGTTGTAGACGCATGTTTAAACACCAAAAGGATATGTTTGTCTGTGTGCTTTACGGATTTGTGGTTGTTTACAATTTTGTGAAAATGTTACACAGCTAAACTTACTAACGCGGATTGATTATTAAGAAATGTGGAGCTGAATGTGCTGGACTAGTTTAGCAGTGGGAAAGTCATCAAACTGATCTGATAGTTTGTTCGGTCGTTGTTAACAAATGATAAAACATTTGTCGTAACTTTTTACCTCAGAAACAATCTTTAATTCCCCGCTTTTTCGAAGCTAACCCGCTGTAGTCATGCTAACGGGCTAGTTAGCCAAGTTAACACGATGCATCAGGACGCCGAGGCCATTGCCTGGCCGCACTAGCCTAGCTTAGCTTAGCGGGCTCTCTGAGGTAACTTCGAGCAACTCGCTGAAATGAATCTGAGGATCACAAACTCAGTCTTCACGTAGTAATGAAATGTCTAAGTGTAGATTACGGATTTTAATTAAGCTCGGCTGGTCGTTTTTATGCTTTTATGATCAACTTTGGCACTAGAACGGGTTTAGGCGGGAAACAAAATGGAGGAATGCCTTATTGTCCCGTCTGGTTTACAACGAAGCAGGAACCTGATCGGATTAGTGCGTGTTAACCTCCCTCCCTGTGTCTGTGTGGGGGTTTAAGTTGTGCTACAGCGTCTCGTTGAACGGTGTTCATATCTGTGTAGTTTTACAACACGAGCGGCAACTAGAAAGTTTCTCTCTTTTTTTTAACGTTTTATTTTCATTTTCAGAATATTGCAGCCATGCCGGGTGGTAAAGATCCCAACAAGCCCAGAGGAAAGACCTCCTCCTACGCCTTCTTCGTCCAGACCTGCCGCGAGGAGCACAAGAAGAAGCACCCCGGCACGTCCGTCAACTTCTCCGAGTTCTCCAAGAAATGTTCGGAGCGGTGGAGGGTGAGTCTACAGAGTCCCGCGGTGGCCATGTTGGACTTTTGTTTTTCCGGGGGGAGGGGCTTGATCTCGACAAAAACAAGGGGCGGGACCAAAGCTGTACTAAATGGTTTCAATAGGCCACTCGCAAATGGTGGCGCTGTTAGTAACACTTGTGTGTTATAAATGTTTTACAGACTATGTCCGCCAAGGAGAAGGTGAAGTTTGAGGACTTGGCCAAAGGCGACAAGGTTCGTTACGACAGGGAGATGAAGGGCTACGTGCCCCCTAAAGGAATGAAGGGAGCAGGCAAGAGAAAGAAGGACCCCAATGCCCCCAAGAGGCCACCGTAAGTACTGCACCCGAACTTTTTGGTCGTTTTGGATTAGGCAGGCACCCGTCATTTTGGTCGGTTTGAAACTAAACGTCCTCAACCTTTTGCCCAACAGATCTGCATTCTTCGTTTTCTGTGGCGACCATCGCGCCAAGATCAAGGGTGAACACCCAGGCATCTCCATTGGAGACATTGCCAAGAAGCTTGGTGAGCTGTGGGGCAAACAGACCCCCAAGGACAAGATCCCTTACGAGGCGAGGGCCGGCAAGCTGAAGGAGAAATACGAAAAGGTACGTTCCACTCAATGGCAGCAAGAGAACCACTCCTTACCACTCCTTGGCTTGATGTAAAACCTGAAGTCACAGTTGGCTAATAATAATTACTAATAACTACTTTGTTTATTTGTAGGATGTTGCGGCCTACCGTGCCAAGGAAGGTCAAGCCGCCAAGGCTGCCCCTGGCAAGAAGAGCGGACCCGGCAGGCCAGCCCCCAAGAAGGCAGAGCCAATGGAAGATGATGACGATGACGACGACGATGATGAGGAGGAAGATGACGATGATGACGACGATGAGGATGACGACTGAACTGCCTGAACTTGAGCTGGAGCATTTACAAAACAATGTGAACCTGAATCGAAAGTGTAATCTTGTATTGAACATGTACAGTGATGTGCAGGGCTTCGATGCAGACGGAGGTCCATGTGCTGTTTTGTAAATTTTGACAGCTGATTTTCTTGAAGCACTGCTTTTTTTTGTCTTGGATAGTGGTGATGTTTGTTCTTTTTTCTCCGCTATATTGTTTCCACTGCCATTTTAAGAAAACAACAAGGAAAAATGTGTAGTAAAAGTTCGCAACCATTTTTAACGTGGAGCTGTTTAAACTGTTTCCGTGTAGAATGTTTTTTTTTATAATAAAATTTTGTATATTATGATTAACCACCTGTCTCATTAATAACCCTGACGTATTCTTGTAAAGAGATTAGTGATTTAACTGGGATGTGCTAAGTAGCATAGATGACTACATTAAAGGCAGCCTGTTCACTTCACATTGCAGAATGCTCTTAAACACATGTAGGTGCATAACATTAGTGTTGAATTGATAATGCTCAGTCTGTCTTGTTCTCTACTTATTAGCAGACTAATCCATTAATTACATGTTAACTGACTAATGTAACTAGTAACTAATCTGGGCCATGTCTGACAGTTCTGACCCATTTGGTAAGTGTTCAGGATATATGGTTAGGAAGTTTTGCAGCATGTGAATTGCACAAATGTAGTATGGATAAGATGTCAAGATCCCATACTATTCACCTTTCCATATAGTATTAATTCACTGCACTATTCAGGAAGTCTTGACTTAAGTCCCACAATTCAATGGAGCGGGTAAGGGAGGCAGGCACCAAGTGAAATAGAATGAATTGTTAACATTGTTGATCTTAAGGGAGGTATTCCATCAATGTCGCTAAAGGAACATCTAAGCTTATTTTTCGTGAGGCGTAGCAAAAATATGCCTGGATTTTTGTTTAGTGACTGATGGAATACCCCCTAGATGACTCAGTACGAATGAGGTATGTTGACTCCCCACATACTGAATACACGACAGTATGGCTAGTATGTAGCTTAAGTAAACAATAAGCAGTATAAGCTTTCAGAAAAGGCCACTGTTTCACATCCATACAAAGTCAGGTCAGCTGTACTGCTGCAGTGTCTTGACAGTCCTTAGAGTATGAGTCTCTGTTTTCGTGGAAGGTAACGTCGTATGACATCACAATGTGGCCAAGGCCAGCTCACTGATTCTCCTTTCACCTCGGTTGATGGCGACATTTCAGTCTGAGTCAAAACAAGACAGGTCTGAGGCTTTGTTTTGGTCAGGCCACGGGTGCTTAAAGCCTGTTATATCAGTAATCTGGGGATGGCCCCAATATGTGGGGTTTAGCAAGCCTTGGAGCGCTATAAAGTTGCGGGCTCAACATAGATCAGTGAGAGTAACAACATGGCTGCTATGAACTAAAGACATGAAGAACCATTTGAAATAAGTAACACCCCTACCCTATGATCATTCTAAGCCTCAGGGACAAAATAAACAACATTCTTTGTAAAGACATTTCAGGGAATGCTGTTGTGGTAAAAATGTTGATTTTATTTCCATGAGAAAACAGTTAGAGCCCATATACTTTTTTTTATAAGTTAGATATTTACACCTTCATTCAAGGCCCACTGCATATCTCAAAATGTTAAATTTAGAAATAAATCTATATACATCATACAAAAAATTGCATACACAATCAATCATATCATACCCACAAAGAAAATAAATAATTTTCTTAATTCTGCTTTGAACAAAAGCTGTTGTTTTGATTCTGGTTTCATTGTTGTCCTCATCATAACATACTGCTTACATCCTCATGTACCCCCCTATACCAAGCTGGATATGTGCAATTGAAAAAATAAATAAAAAAACCCAATCCCTCCCCATGTTTTTTCTTTAATGAAATTCACCATCTACAAGAGCCACAATATGCTAACCTCAAGCCTTCACTGTGCCAATGACGAACATCACTGAAGTGGTAAGTCCTTTCACATCTCATGAAGACGTCCAGTGTTAAAGCTTGATCATATCTGAAAAAGAGTACGAGTGGACATGAATCCATATATTGCAGCTTTCACTAAACTAGGATTCCTAGTACCCCAACTGGTGGGCAGTTCATCCAGATTACTAGTGGTTGTGGATAGATGAATGTTGACACAGATCACAGAACCCGCCACCAAGAATAAAGTGTTTTTTCTTTGTTACAAAAATGTTGTCTGATCCCCTGAGCAAAATCCCCAAGAACCCACTAAGATGCAAAAGACAGCGAAGAGAGCATGTAAACATCATCTACAATGGGAAAAAATCCATCATCCATCTGTGTGTATGAGAGTGTGTATGGAGAATCATAAGAGGGACATGACCGAGAGAGCACAGTTCTCAATAGCAGTATGTACACCTGCACACAACCTCTTGATGTTGCAGTGAAACAGGGGAGTCAAGTTCCTATTGGGTGGCCTCACACCGCTACGATATTGTTCATCTCCCATTTCTGAGTGCTCTTGATGGTGTCACAGTCAGCTATGAACACTTTGTGGAGGACGTCCGAGCGGTCCAGGCATTTCCCGGTGGGAACGTGTGTGAACCTGTGGAGCTCCTAGGTGGGACGACAAACACGTTCAATATCAACAGAACGGGAGTAATCAAGGGATATGTCTAATATGAATTCCCCCTTTCTGTCCTTGGATGGAAATCAATAATTATTGATCACAAAAAACAAGCAAATTATAAGCTAATTTATTATTTAATTATTAGTAGGAGAAACTTCATAATCTGCCATGAAGTGCAAGAAGATGCCGTATGCAGTAGACTTGTACAGCAGTACAATATCACATTTAAACATAAACGTATCTTGAGTAACACACTATTCAGTTCTTCATGTATTTGTATTTATTACACTAGACATGTATCACCCTCCAATTCTCACATCTTGTGTGCTGGTATAAAGGTGAACCTTCACCCACAACTTTAACCCACCCACTCCTGAGGCTGGCCTCACCACAGGTCCCACCTCCTATAGGAGGTCAGACGCCGCTGTGTGCTTACCTTGAAGTACCTCCACTCTGTGTGTTCGTTCATGTTGCAGTGTGTGATGATGACCGCCGACCCGTCGGAGCCTTTGGTCAAACACTGGTCGTACTGCATCAGCTGGTTGGCTTCGTTGATCCTGAAGAGCTGAAGACACAAGGTCGTCAGTACAAAGTCTGACCATGTATACTGAAACATGTATGCACTCACTATAATGTAAGTCACTTTGGATAAAAGCGTCAGCTAAATGGCATATATAAATATAATTTATGGTCCAAATGGGTTTGTCTATTGTACAGAGTTGTACAGAACATGTTAAGAATGAGTTATTATTCATTATTGTGTCAAACACCTTACTGTGATGTGTGGACTGTACTTAGATACACATTGGTAAAATGTTCCTTAAAGCATGGTTGCACTACCTCTTTTCATTCATCAGAATCACAATAAAGGAAGTGTGTTTCCAGAAGTCTTACCTGGTTTCCTCCCATCCTGTGACAGGGTCCGATCTCCACGGTGCCTCCGTTGGTGTGGCCCATGCTGTCTATGCAGTAGCTGGTGTCATACCCTCGAATCTGAGACGACAGCAGGAGGTCAAATATACACCCCTCTCCCTGGCCCATAACACAATCATCTCTCCAATAGGGTTTTCACTCAAATATAAAAATATGACTTAAGAAATCAAATCTATAACATATCATACAGCAACTTTGATACACAGAGGCAACACAATGCGCTTCACAGACATTAAGTAAAATAAGGCAGAATAGCCAATCAAGTTAAAAAGACTGGACAAAACAATAGAGGATGAAAAGTATTGTGACCCTGGAGGTTCAAACAGTATCAAAAGCAGGGATGCAAACTGGTTAGGGGTGGCAGAGGTGAGAAGGAGACGTGAGCTGGGGAAACAGACCTGCTAGGGGGCATGTATTTGACAGACAGTGGCCTACCTCTCCCCACTCCACGTTTTTGGGCGGCAGCGGGTAGTGTGCGGGAATATCGTAGGCGATCTCCTCCATGAACCACTTGAAGCTCTTACAGCGGTGCTCCTCTCTGAACTTCTTGAGCTGGCTGATGTCCCCGTAGGCCAGCGTCAGGGTCTCCGGCCGGCTGGCGTAGAAGTAGTCCTTGTATTCGTCCCACCACACCTCCACCACGCGCACGTAGTTCTGGAGGGAACACGACACACAGCAGAGCGATTGGTACACCTCTTCATGAACCTCCCTTGAAAGGTGTTGGTTAACGGACCAGCATGGAGAATTCTGGCTGAGAGCCAAGCTGCTTTAGTCGGACGAGAGGCGCACCCATATGCTCATATTGTCCACACATTCAATCCATATCAACCACCTGATAGGAACACTAAAGAAACCAGCGATGCTCATGTTGTGTAATATGCAAAATGTAACTGAGTCACCCTGGAAGCTTTCCATATAAGACTAGGGTGAAGCTAATCAGTGGACAGAGAATCAAAGTAAGTAGATGGGCGATGGATGCTTACGCCAGAGGGCTATTTGATTTGATGTATTAGGATCCCCATTAGCTGAGAGTCAGACCTTGAGTGTTCTACTTGTGTTCTATTAGAGTGTTCTACGCGGGCACCCAGACTGTCAACACTGACCTTCAGTGTGGGCGAAGAGCCCACGTGTGCGGGGGGCGGGTTGCCTTGCCAACCCTGCAGGCGGTAGATGTGGCCCACGCGCGAGCAGGGCACGAACAGCAGCTGGCCGCCACATTGCCAGATCTGGGCCGGACACACACACCCGGACACACACACAGACACACACACACAGACACACACACACACAGACACACACACACACACACACACACACACACACACACACACACACACACAGACACAGACACACACAGACACACACACACACACACACACACACACAGACACACAGACACAGACACAGACACACACAGACACACACACACACACACACACACACCCATCACTCAGGTATGGTCGCCAAGTCAATATGCCACCGCAAAACAGAAGTCAAAGAACTACATGAATATTTACTAACAAACTGTATGACTAAAAAATACATACATAAATGCATGCCAGGAAGCTTTAGTTGGTCTTACAGTTTACCTTGTGGGGACATTTCAACGTTCTATGACACACTGAGATATTCTGTGTTCTTATTGGATTTCTGTGGCTGTTACCTTGTAGGAGATCTCAAAGTTCTCCCCTCCCCAGATCTGCAGGCCCGGGTCGTACAGACCCAGCTCAAAGAAGAAGTCCCTCTCGATGGCAAACAGGCCGCCAGCCATGGCAGGAGACCTGGTGGACACACAGCTCTCAGACTGTACCAGAACTACATCTCCCACGACCCCAGGGGAGGTTCATCACGCAACTCACGCAGAGAAGACAAGAGCCAAGCCTGAGAACACACTGAATTTGTAGTCTTTTTTCATTCCCCTCAATGATACCAGTCTGGAGCTGCTCAGAATGGGCAGCGTTTGGATCGGCTAGAGTACCACTGGATAAACCGAGGGCAGGTTTGTATATCCAATCACTGACTACATGTGCTTTGCACTCATCACTCATTATTGACGTGGACACAATAGCATTCAATGGAAATCCCAGACTGATATCGAGGCACGTGGAATGAAGCAACATTCAGTCTGTTTCCAGGCCAGGCTGAAGCAACAGGTAGCAGGGGAACACACGGCCATGATGGAATATGGAAACGTACGAAGAATGAACAAAGATCTGTGAACTGTGAAGAGACCACTGATCCCCTAAAAGAGTGCTCCCGACATCCACGTGACCCATATCATGGCAGTCTTCCTAGTGGAACCTCACTGTATATCTTGTTTAATTATGCGGCGTGGTCGCCGGTCGGCTATGAAGTGGAGAAGACGAAAGAGCCTTGAGGTGAGAAAACCTCGAGGAACTGAGAGGCAGAGAGCAGAGGAGGAGTCAGGGGTTTCAGTCATGTTTCCCATTAAAGTGTCAAGAACTCGAAAAGCACCGTTGAAGCGACGTGATTTATTTCCCCATATCAGAGACTATTAGCCGCTCGTGTTAATTCAGTCATTGTGTTTTATTTGGCCAGGCCATTTATTTAATAGCAGGAAATTTTACACATTAAAGCGGAGGCAAATCCATGTTAGAGTGACACACCTCGATGGAGAGATTAATGGGGATTACGTCGCTCATTAGAAAAGTGACATCTAGGCAGATGCATATGCAGATACATCGAGGCAGAGCTTGTGCAACGTAAAAAGTGGAAATCAGAACAGTTGAAACGGAACACCAAGTCAGTCGTAGTGCCAAAGAGCAGAGTCCAGTAGTCAATGATGCCCGCCGTCGAAGACTCGCACCAGCCAAGAGCATACACACACCAGGGTTTCCGTTAGAAAAAATTGCCGCCGGACATCGTGTCCGGGAAGATTTCGATTTACCGGACAAACGTGATATATTCCGGTCATCATATTAAAATATTAAAAAAAAAAAAAAAAAAAAAAAAAAAAATCTAATATAGCTGTTTGTCGCGGTGATTACTGTTGTGTAGCGGCCTATATATGCCATTTAATGTCTATTTCTCATCCGATACGATTAGATGCGAGCTATATAATATATAATAATATAACATGATTTGCATGCGCGCTATGCCATTATGTCCAGCGCTGAACGGGCGCCTCACTGGGAACTGAACAGACAGCATCGATCAATGAACAGACTCCACATTACGTTAACTGAAGTTTGTTAAATTGTTTGGGATTAATGTGAGTTTTCTATTTTCTCTTTCCAGTTTTACCCTTTTTTTTTATCAATAAAACAACGTCATTTCTATAACCAGGTCTCGCTGGTTGGGAAGGCATTTCGTTTAGCTGCCTGTCAAATCATACTTAATCGGACTCGGGAGTATGTCAATGAGGAGAACATAACTGTTTATTGAGAAACAATAGGCAGGCTGGGATACGTATATAAAGAAATACCACAATGTCTAGATGTATAACATTTTATTGAACAGTGCAAGCATGTAGGCTTCTGGCGTGACATCGTACCCCTAACGTTCTTAGGGCTTGTTTGAAAAGCTTAGACTGAAAGTTAGTGCCCTGGTCAGATTGTATAACAAGAGGAAGACCGAATGTGGAAAAAAACGTTGTTAAAGCTTTCACCACTGAGCTGGCTGATATGTTACGCAACGGAACAGCTTCGGGAAAACGAGTAGCAGCGCACATAATAGTAAGCAAATACTGACTTCCACTTTTAGTCCTAGGCAAAGGTCCAACACAATCAATTATTACACGTTCAAATGGCTCCCCTATAGCAGGAATGGGATGCAATGGTGCGGGTGGAATGGATTGATTAGGCTTACCCGCCATCTGACAAGTATGGCAACAGCGGCAGTGCTTGGCAACATCCGCCTTCAGTCCGGGCCAAAAGAAATGTTTCAATATCAGCTGATAAGTTTTAGTTATACCTAAATGTCCTGACCACTGGCTCTCATGTGCTACAGATAACACCTGTTGTCTATAACCCACAGGCACAACCACTTGTTTTACAGTATTCCACTCACAACCATTTGCATTAGGAGGAGACCATTTACGCATTAATATCCCATCGTTAAGGAAATAAACTACGTTGCCCCCTATTTCAGATTCCTCACTAGCTGCATGTAAAAAACATTTGTTTAATGACTGATCAGCTACTTGAGCGACACGCAATCGCTCGCCGGTTACAGGCAGAGATAGGCTGTCAGCGGATGGTATGGTAGGACTCGGGGAGGATGGTAACTCTACCACTTTCTCCCTGGGAGAAGCTGAAACAATCGGGTTCTCATCCCTTTCAGAAAAGGCTTGCATAATCACACTATCACAGAGAGAAACATCGCTATCCTCCTCTCTGCCTCGACTCGATTGTGCACGAGTTATAGCGCACACCGGAAACAACCGCTGTTTCGCATAGGCAGCCTACACATTAGGAGTCATCATCATGCCGGTGTCAAATCATATCATAATAAAATAAATACATAGCCTATATATTCGTCTTTTTTAAAATAGAAGGAATCAGAATGTGAACTTTAGCGAATTGTATTCAAATTGTGCTTAGAGGGAATTATTTTCACCGGACATTTATGTCCGACGAGTTTTCAATTTGTCGGACTTCAAAAACTTTTACCGGACAAAGTCCGTGAATTACCGGTTAACGGAAACCCTGACACACACACTCACACCATGCAAATCCCACCGCCCATGCAGCCTCCGTAGTAACAACAACCCCACCTCATGCACAGACACACTCCATCCGCCGCTGTAGCATTAGTACCCTCCCTCCCTCCCTCCTTCCCTGGGGTGGGCTTGGATCTAGAGGGGGGGGGTCAATTACCGATAAGGCTCAGTTCTAGTCAATCTCTTGGCCTTCTCCTGGCTACTGAGGGGCGTGCGCTTCCAGAGCATGCTCCAGTCCCACGCTCCGCGGGCAAAGCCGTCCTTGTCCCCTCCCCCCTGGGGCTCAATGGTGAAGACCTGGCCGTGAATGGAGTCTATAAGAGGCACCGTGGAGACCGTTCTGGACCGGGGGGGGTGGGGGGGGGGGGGGGGGGCATGCAGAACACATGCAGAACACACACAGACATGCACAAGAACAGACACACGCACACACACAGAAGCAGACAAACACAAACACACACACACACACACACACACACACACACACGCAGAGACACACACATAGCAACACACACACACACACGCGCACACAGACACACACACACACACACACATGCACACGCGCACACATGCACACGCGCACACAGACACACACACACACACACACACACACACACAGAGACACACACATGGAGGGGGTGGGGGGGAGAACAAAAACAAGAGAGGTGGTGTTTTAGATGAGCATGCGTGGCATGGTTTGGGTTAAGCAGTGTTTACCGATAGGGCTCGGTCCGGTGGCTCCTCTTAGCCTTCTCCCGGCCACTGAGGGGGACCCTCTTCCACAGCAGGCTCCAGTCCCAGGCCCCCCGGGCCAGGCCGTCCTCATCACCGCCCTGCTGGGGCTCCACCGTGTAATCATTGCCGTCTATGTAATCTATCAAAGGCACTGTGCAAACCATCCTGGAAACAGGCAACGAGAACAGGACACACACACACGTACGCACACACACACACACACACGTACACACGCGCACAACAGGGCGTCACAGTGGGGCAGCAGGTACGCTGTAGTGGTCCTTCCTGTAAAGCAAGCTGTATTGCGTTTGTGTGTGAAATGTGTGTAAATAAAGCTACATTTCATGGGAGTGGTTTGCCAGGATTAGAGGTCATCATCTGTGATAGCTCAGTACAGAGGCGTGGAACAACTGTTGACTATCCTCAGTCGTGGAAAACCTCACCTACTGTCAATCAGGGGAGGCTGGTGGAGGTAGAAATCGGAGGACGGGCTCATTGTAATGTATGCGATGGAATGAACATGTGTTTGATACCACTCATCATTCTGTTCCATGTATTACAATGAGCCCATCCTCCGATTTCTACCTCCACTGCGATCAATGATTGCCGTTTCTAACATCAACATATCACAGACATGTCATGTGTATGAGGTAACATGTATACCGTGGGCCACCTTACACAATGTTTCAATGTCCATGTAAGCCTATAAGCCTGAGAAATGCAAAATTACAAATCATAACATTGAAAAGATCATTGAAAGATCATTGAAAGATCATTGCATGTTTGGATGAAATAATCCAGGCGATACATAACCTAGGACAGTCACATGATGACAGTGACGTGATATTAGAAGAAAGGGAAGACAAACAGTCCTGAGAGAGAAGGGTCTGACACACGGCTGCCTGTCTCTTTCAAGGTTCTTCCTGTGTAGATGTGTGAAACGTTGTGTATAAGTATAAACAAGGTTTGGTCAGGTGGTCCGGGGGTCATACCTGTCCTTGGATATGGGGGCCACCAGGGGGGCGTACCAGTTCACTGCCACCTCACAGTGGGCGTCCAGGTAGATCAGCACCTGGGCCGGAAACACACACACACACACACACACACACACACACACACACACACACACACACCTTTAGTGTACACACACAGACACAGACCTTTAGTGTACACACACACTCACACACACACACACACACACACACACACACACACAGACACACAGACACACACACACACACACGCACACACACACACACACACACACGCTCCTCAGTAGTGTGTATGAGTGTGTGTAGTCTGGTCCTACCTGTCCCACGGTGGCCTTGCGGGCCCCGATGCTCCTGGCCTGGATCAGGCCCTCCCTCTTCTCGTTGCGGTAGAGTTTGACCAGGCCGTTCCACCGCTTGAGGTACTCCTCCAGCCTCTCCTTCAGGTGGACTGGGGAGACGGAGGGACGGAGATAAGGAGCTGGTCTCAGGGACGCAGATTAACACTGATCATAGACTAAAAAGCATCCTCAGTGGGGATTTTCCATAGGAAGTGTGATTTAATCCTGGACTAGGCTTAAGCCTTGTCTGTGAAACCGGCCCTTAGACTTCTGTTAGTGTCGGAAAATGACACTAGTAGTCGTAGTAGTTGTATTTGTGCTTCGCTGGATTGGATGTCACACCGATTTACGTAGATAATACAACGTTTACAGTGTTCTATAAAACTATTATGTAGGCGAGTACAAAGTTCAAGTGTTTTTCCAGTTGACACAATATCAGACATCTGAAGGACGCAGCTCATGTTGGGAGGTACCATATCTTTAGATGTGCAATCAATATACAAAGCATCACTTTATCTAGTAACATCAAATCAAATCAGACTTTATGTTCAGTGCCTTCGTAAGTTGTACATTTATTTTATTAGGATAAACCCCTTGAGATGTAATAAGTAAGGGGACAAAGATTTATTTTCTTCTTCTTTTGGCTCTGCACTCCAAAAGTTTTGATTTTAAATCAAACAATTATGACCATGTTGCGGTTTGCTTAAAATGAACTAAAAGATTCCTCCAGAGTTCTAGAAAAAGCTCTTGCAGACAGATGAGAAAAAGATTAACATGTAGCAGAGTAAAGTGGAGAAATATAAACAACTGCTTAATTAAACTAGTATATTCCATTTAGCTGACGCTTTTATCCTAAGTGACTTAGATCGCAGTGAGTGTATACCGGTAATGGCACTAATTAAAGTGGGACTCTTTCTGCCTGCAACACAGATTAGTGCAACAAAACAACCCTCGTCTATGTGTAAATGTTTATTTCCTTTTTTTGAAAACCTTAAATATGTTTCTGTTGCAGCACTGTGAGTGCAGCTAAATCAAATCAAATCAAATCAAATTTTATTTGTATAGCGCATTTCTCACAAGAAGCGACTCAATGCGCTTTACATACTGACAGCCGCAAGCAGGCAAAAGTAAAAACCTGTACACTGTGTAGCCAGGAAAAAAGGCGGTGAGGTGCTAGCCACAACCTTGCAGTGGGAGGCTGGTACTATGAACGGGTTCTCAGAGCTCTCCTTAACCTACTTCCAATCAGCCACCACCCCCCCTCCCCTCACCCCTCCACCCCCTCTTTGGACGAGTCTCTCACACATACGAAATGCTAAAGCTAGGGCTGGGGCTGGGCCTCACAATGCCAGGCTGAGGGAGCTGTGTGTGTGTGTGCCTCTATGATGGCCTCCTCTCCCTTCAATGCCAGTGAGATTTAGCATGACAAAGGCCTAGTGCTGTTCCAGAGTGATGGTTCAATTTAATGAGGGCAGGGCAGGATGGGGTTGGGCCAACAGTCAATCTCCAGGCAGAGCTGCATGTGAAACCAGGGGCCATTTGAAGGTTTACATTGAGTCATTGATAGATAATTATATCGCAGTTTGAGACTACCTTTGTATTCAGATCAAGTGGATAGATGATTCACTTACTTAGACAAATTGCTTTGGATAAAGGCGCCTGCTAAATGGCAAAAATGTAAAATGTGAGTCGTAGGCCCATATATAACTCCATATATAACTCCATATTTTACTCTGTTGGTGAGATTGAGGCTGTTACCTTTGTTGCTGAAGTCATCGATCATGACGATCTCGGCCAGGTAGCGCGGCGGCGTCCTCTTGATGACGCTGTGGATGGTCCTCATCAGGGTGGACCAGCCCTCGTTGTGGAACACGATGATCACACTGGACGTCAGCAGGTTCTCATCATAGTGCCAGTACTTACACCTGGGAGGAGAGATGGAGAGAGAAAGAAAGAGAGAAAGAAAGAGAGAGAGAGACAGAAGAGAGAGATAGAGAGATAGAGAGAGAGAGATAGAGAGAGAGAGAGAGAGAGAGAGAGAGAGAGAGAGAGAGAGAGAGAGAGAGATGACAATGTTATTATTGAATAATATGAAAAATAAAAAGAGACATCTGAAACATTATATACTTGTGTGGGTGGCAGAGTGTGAATATTTTTTAAAAGAGAGCTTAAAACACAAAGTTTGATTGATTGATTGATGGTATATAAATAAAGTTTGATTGATTGATTGATATACAGTAAGAATGAAGGAGAGGGGGAGGGAGAGGAGAGAGTGGTATATTGAGTGAGGCGCCGTACATACATACAGTAAAGGCCTACATGTTAAATGTGAAATGTTGTGCATTTTGGACCCGTGGATAGAGACCTTGTGGTGGCTAGAGAGTCCAAGGCTGAGGACCTTCCAGACTGCTTTGTCTCAGCTAATCATATTCAGGCCTCACACTGAGACGTTCTAGAACAATGGCCTGGCCTAGACAGACAGCACAGAGTGCCACAACAAGAACACATTCAAATCTGCCACAGCGGCTCATAAAAAACACACACACACACACACACACGCACACACACACACACGCACACACGCACACACACAGTAAAGCCCTAGCTTAGCTTACAAGCACACAATAGCAACTCCTGCTAGTGCCTCATGTAGTCCAACACATAGCAGGGTTAGCCCAGGCCTTAGCTTAACCCCCTCCATAACCGCCCCCCCCACACACACACACACACACAGCTCTCTGCTAGCAGTTCCGTGCTGTGTCCTAGTCACCACCCCTCCCCCCCCCTCAGCTCCCTCCATCCCCCTCTTCCCCTCCCCCAGCAGAGCAGGCCATCTGTGAGGCAGGAAGACAGCCCTACTTTTTGCTTCCTCGAGCAAGACGCTGTGTGTGTGTGTGTGTGTGTGTGTGTGTGTGTGTGTGTGTGTGTGTGTGCATGTCCCAGTCTCACTTCCTCATTGTCAGAACACTCCCTCACCCTATAAACCCTGGCTGCTCTACCGGCACAGTATTCATTACCACATGTCACCTCCGGGCTTCCATCCAGCAAACCCCCCCACCCCCCACCCCCCCCACCACCGCCGGGCCGGCAGAAGCCCTCCAGCAGCAGCTACATGTCTTTAGTCCAGGGAGAGAAGGCAGTGACATGATGGAGGGGGCTGGTGGACCCTGGCGGTGGGGGGCTATTTGGGAGCAGCTTTGTACGGAGGCTATTTGGAGCAGCTTTGCGCTCTGGAGGAAAATATATTCTTGAGTGTCTCACGGACGGACGGACGGGCGGCAGAGTGAACGGAAAAGCCGGAGCGTTGAGGCTCATGGAATTCCGAGGTCACTTGACCCTGGAATTTGAGCGACGGCACATGGACAGGGCAGTGTGGAATTCAGACGCGAGAGAGAGAGAGATGGGAACAGGCAGGAGGGGTCTCTGGTTAGGACTGGACAGAAGGGGTCTGTGGTTTGGGCTGGGGCTGGGCAGAGGTGGTCTCTGGGTAGGTCTAGCCTAGTTAAGACAGAGCCCTCCAAAAGGTCAGCCTGTTCTCCTGCTCAAGTTGGATTATTGCATTTAGTGAATAAATGGGTCTCTTTGTAGATCCCTACATGGTGTGTGTGTACACTAAAGGTGTGTGTATGTATTGGTGTGTTTTACATTGTACATGTAATGGTGAGAGTGTGGGTGGGGTGTGTGTGGGTGTGTGTGTGTGTGTGTGTGTGTGTGTGTGTGTGTGAGAGAGAGAGAGAGTGAGAGTGATTGAGTGCATTGCAGGAACGTTTCAAAACAGCTCAGTGTCCAGACGAAGCACCTCATGTCAATCACGTTTAGAGAGACTCCAGGTCTCTCTCTCTGTCACTTCATTTACTTCCAGCCTGTTAAACCCAAGATCTACGGCCCTGTGTTGGCAGAGCAGACTGCCAGCGATACTTAGGTTGCGGGTTCAATTCCTGCAGGGATCATAAAGGCAACATGCAGTAAAAAGTAGCCTAAGCTAAATGGAACCAAGTAGGGCCAAGGAGAAGCACTAAAACACACACTCGAGACACTCGGGGCTTAAAGCCTCGTCCAGGACTGAATCACCCTCGCAATGGAACACTGAGGACTGCTTCTTAAGTCTGAGATCAGCGTTAATCTGCGTCCATGAAAACGGGCCCTTAAAGAGAGCCGAGGCGTGGCCGGTAGCAGATCCACAGCGAGGCGGTAAAGCAGTGAGCAGAGAGGCTGCTGGGTCGAGGCTGTGTGGGGGCAGCCGGGGTTAAGATGCAATCAAATGCGCGCTCATGCCCACGCGCGCGCACCCACACACACACACACACACAGTGTTAAGTTGCACAAATACCAAAACGAATACATCAGTGGATGTGCTAACTAAACCTTCAGAATCATTTGCTTTGGAGAATGTAGGTCATGTATTAGGTAACGTTAACGCAACCGTGCTGTGGAACAAGGCCCGGGGGAGGAGAGGGGGGGGGGGTTGCAGTACCTATGAGTTTCTACGAAAGCCGCGCTCCTTCGCAACCCCCGACGACGACACAAATAGAACGTACTCAGTGTTGTGTTTGGACCCGTCTCAAACAACGCAATGGAACAGCAAGGAGGCTTGGATTACTGTCTGTGTCGTATGTGTGAGTGTGTGTGCGCATGCGTATGTGTGTTTGTGTGTGTGTGTGTGTGTGTGCGTGAAGAAAGGGGAGAGAGAGGACGACCCAGAGGGAGGCTCTGTTCCAGAGACTGGAGAGATCTCAACCGGAGCTGGCAGCAGACTACAGGCTGACTGCACTGTTAGCGTGTAGTGACACGACTCCGCCACACATCCCACCCTCCCATCTGCACTGAAAACACGAGGCGTTGTGCGAGCATTGCTCACTAACCAGGCCGGATATGGAGGCTTGGAGAGTCATTGTTGTCTGTGGAAACACTGTGTCACATGGGCCGTAAGACAACAGGGCCCTGTGCTGTGCTGTGCTCTACCCAGGGGGAGATAACATACACACACACACGCACACGCACACACTCTGAAGGGGTAGTGCTCATGTGACCGTGAGCGTGTGTGTGTGTGTGTGTGTGTGTGTGTGCCTGAGAGAGCGAGTACAGAAGAGAGTTAGCACCTCATGTTCAAGAGTCTCTCCTCTGTGTCTCTCCTCTGTGTGTGTGTGTGTGTGTGTGTGTGTGAGTGTGTGTGTGGGGGGCTCTGAGTGAGCTGAGGTCAGTCGTCTTCCTGCCTCTTTAAACGCACCGCAAAAATGTGAATGGAGTCTCACCACATTCAGCTGACAGGACCCAGGCAGACAGCCCTGCACAGCCACAGGCACACCCTAAGTAACTCTCTATCTCTCTGCCTCCCTCTCTCTCTCTCTCTGCCTCCCTCTCTCTTTCTCTCTGCCTCTCTCTCTCCCTCCCCCTCTCTCTTGATTGATCGTAAGTCGCTTTGGAATAAGGCATCTGCCAAATGCCAAAAATGTAATGTAAAAGACTCCCTCTCTCCCCTTTCCCTCTCCCTCCCTCCCTCCCCGTGTGTAATGTCCAGGGTCTTATAATTTTATAGTTAGCGTACACGTCTGACAAGCTCCTCAGTCCTCATGAGTGATTGCAGGTATGCATTAATAAAACACACAATATTTTATTTCACTTACTTGTCCAGCTACTACTGAGTACTGACACATGTATACTACATCATATTAAACCTCTCTCTGACAACACACACATCCCTGCAGTCCCTAAGCTGCTCGTTTCTGGGTCAGCCAACTGCAACCATTGAATTTTGAGTCACTCAACCATCTTCTAAATATAAAACATCTTGGTCTACAAGTCACTGAACCATAGTCACAGTATGAACAACAACTCCCACCTCTCTCTCTCTCTCTCTCTCTCTCTCTCTCTCTCTCTCTCTTACACACATATAGGTGTAGACTGTCAACACACATGTATATCATGACTGGGTCTATTTAAATAACTGCCTAGGTCTTTTTAAATAAATAAAAAAAAGGCAAATATTGGTTGGAACATTATTGCAGAACTGAACTTGAGCTATGGAACATTCAACAGTTCCCAGTAATGCCCTCCTCTCCTGTCCTCTCCTCTGCTCTCCTGTCTTCTCTACTCTCTGGTCCAGTCCAGTCCTCTCCTCTCCTCTCCTCTCCTCTCCTCTCCTCTCCTCTCCTCTCCTCTGCTCTCCTGTCTTCTCCTCTCCTCTCCTCTGCTCTCCTCTCCTCTCCTCTCCTCTGCTCTCCTGTCTTCTCCTCTCCTCTCCTCTGCTCTCCTGTCTTCTCCTCTCCTCTCTCCTGTAGTCTTAACAGCGCACCACTGGCTGTCTGTTAGCCAGTCTAATTGACCCAGGCGCGTTCCTCATCACAGCTGTTTACGTTTCCTCCCGACTGCCCCTGGAGACCAGCTGTGGTGAACACACTCAGCAGCCCTGGCCTGGTCCCAGCGCTGGGTCCAGCCCGCCTCCAAACACACACACATACATACATACAGAACAGCGGTCGGAGGAGGAAGAGAGCCTCCGACGGTTTCAGCCAAGCGACACACTTTCTCTGCTTCCTGGAGACTCAGCAATTTTTCAGTCTTTCTTAACCGAAGACCTCAGATAAAAAAAGAAAAATCGACTTCTGCCATGACTTGGCCTGTTTTAATAGTGGCAATTGTGAGCCACCTTGTGGTGAAAAGCAGAACTACAGGAGACCTTTGACACAGCCCTGTGTTGACACTGGCCCACCTCACAGACAAACACACCACTGTATATCTTCATGATAAGGGGTAATAATGTGTCCTAAGTTAACAAATAACCTGCCAGTGCCAATGCCTTAGAAACCTTTTATTTCCCCCAGGGAAGGTAATAAATGTCCCATTCTAACTCGTGGTGTACATGTTTGCGAATGGCTAGTCCCCCCAGAACTCTGAGAGGAAGTCCATGTCACTGGCTAGGGCCTAGGGCTAGGGCCTGTCCTACCGTTCCACATAAAGCCTTACACAAACAGCCAATCCAGGTAGATTTCCTTTAGAACAGCTACAGCCAGCAGCAATTCCTTCTCTCTCATCAGTACATGGTTAGTCTACACTACAGAAATGTCAATAAAAAAAGCCTAGGGCAAACATCAATGTGACACACCTGGATGAATAAGACCAGAGAAGCATCTGTGGTTTATAGAGTAGAATTACACTTTCCTTTCAGATTTTTTTTTTTTTTTTTTTGAGACCATGGAACGTTGGAAAGGGAGACAGACGGGCCCAGGTGGCGGGCCGGGGAAACACGCTGATGTCAGGGACGGTACCGCTCCGCTAGCTACCACACACAGAGCCTCACACTGCTGTTAGCCTGCGCAATAACACTGCGAACCTCGTCCGGCTGGTTCGATCAGTCAGGCTGGGGGAGGTTCAATCATACTGGACTGTTGTTACAGGATATCACGTTTCAGATGTCGATTTCTATCTATTTTTAGTCTATTAAATTATTCAATTGTCATTTTATTTTGTTGTTGTTGTCTTGTGGTGTGAGTTGCTGTAACGCCACTTCATTTCCTAGATCTACGTAGTACAGGCGGCCATCATGGATTCCACAACACTGATCTTTGAAGTCTCATCTCCGCTGTAGGATGTCCACGGAAGCGGCAGTGTCATTCATAACACTGCACTCCAGTCCATCCTTAGCCTACCACACACCAGACAGGATGGTCTCATACCACTGACGCACAGGATGAACGGTGGCTCACACACCACGTCACATGACTCAGTCGACCATCCGCCAGCCTCACTGTTGAGTCCAGGTCACTGCAGCCACCAGAGGAGGCATCACCAGCAGCATCATAACTACTCTACACTAAACAGCCAGTACAATAGGATAGTAACATTTGTAAAAAAGAAACAGTTCTGAATTGTCTCCATATACAAGCGTTGTCATCGTGGTAGAACTAGTAGGCCTACACCTTACAACACTAATAGCCCATCGATCATCTCCCTACATGGGATGATTTGGACACTAAACAGCCAGCACAATATGACACAATATATGTTGTGAATTGTCTCCATATACAAGCGTTGTCGTCGTGGTAGAACTGGTACATGTTGCAACACTGATAGCCCATCAATCACCTTGCTGACTGTGGAGTCCACGTGGCACCGCCAGCTACATAGCTGGGCCCTCTGTAAACAGATGCCTGCTGTAACACTGTATCACAGGCCCTGTTCAGCCTGGAACGGTCAACAAAGGTGTCCTTTATGTGGGCAGGGGAACCGTGAGAAGACCAGAACAATCCAACTTCAGCTGTTTGATTCCCCCCCCCTCCCCGAGTGATTTTTTTGTGTACTCAGGAAGAGGGTGTGTGTGTGTGTGTGTGTGTGTGCCTGGCTGCACTTCAGTCACTACCTGAAACTGTATTCTACCTCTCTTACACAGACAACTGAGCACGTTGAGTGCTGACTCTCTCAGCAGTAACAGTTGACGGAAGGATAACGACACGTCACGCTGCCTCACGGCGAAGCAGACAGCCAACGAGGCCGACATGTCCCTCCATCAGTCTCTCCTGTCTCATCTGCCTACATGTCCCTCCGTCAGTCTCTCCTGTCTCATCCGCCTACATGTCCCTCCATCAGTCTCTCCTGTCTCATCTGCCTACATGTCCCTCCATCAGTCTCTCCTGTCTCATCTGCCTACATGTCCCTCCATCAGTCTCTCCTGTCTCATCTGCCATCGTACACATTGTCTATTTTCAGCCGTCATATGCAGACTTGGCACATTTCATAGTAACACTGCCCATCCCATTGTGTATTTTACCACATATCCCCCACTGTATACTGCTTGTTACTCATACTTTATTTACTCATCCTATTGTTACTATTCACTTAGTACTGTTCACTTAGTACTGTGCCTTTACTCAGTGTGTCCCACAGGGTTGTGTGTGGTTAGGGGGGGAGGGAGCGCTAGCGGAGAACATTTCTGTCGTCCACGGGGGAGTAGGCCAGTAAGTGTATTCTCCGGCAGGTGCACATTTAAATGTAAGATCATCCACTCTCCCCTGGATCCACTCAGCTCCACCAGTACATCAGACAATACCACTTTGTAGTTGAGGAGGATATACTCCTTCAAAGGGCTTGAAAGGCTACGATCTGACCCGTTTCTACAGTACGGCCCAACCATGAACATGAACTGGTAGAGCATCTCAGGGGAGGCCTGTGGACACCGCAGGTGTAGACAAATGTATTTGTTGTAAGTCACTTTGATTAAAAGGCGTCTGCTAAATGCTAAAAATGTAAATGTTAATGACTGCTCTTCTGTGGTCGATGCTTTATCTGACGTGGCCTCCCCCCCGCCCCCCGCCCCCGCCTGGCCTCGCCCCCCTCCCCTGCCCGGCTTCCACGTTTAGGCTACCTCTGGAGACCCTCGTCTAAGCTACTACCAGTGGTTTCTCATCACTCAATGACCGACACCGCTCTGCAACTTAGTCGTTCCCCGTGACTGAGTATCATTGAACCAACTGTGGAATGCAGCCCAGCAACAGTCCACAGGCTAATGGGTGAATGAAAGGCTGAGTCAGCCTTCACAATGTGACAGTAGATTTATAGAGACGCCTAACTCAGTGACACCCATCAATTACCTAGATTGTAGCGCCAGAGCCTAATTAGTCCCGCCATAGTCTGATAACAAACCCGAAATATTTTTGAGCGACACCATTTTTACACGTGAGCAACGCCATCTTTGGGATTCATTCTCCCAAAGATCTCCCTTCCCTCCCCTCAGAGGGTCCGGGGTCCTGTTGACTCTGGCCCGCCCAGAGCTCAACACTGTTGGACGAGTATGATAGGCTACGTTACTACGGTGTTTACATTGTGCAAACCTTTAAAACCCTGACCCATACTTTGTCATACCAGTCTTCCACTGTGTGTACTGGGTGGAACAAAGGACTGGGTACACCGGCATTCAAGTGAAACATGACATAAACAACCATCTCGTTACCCAACATTTGTTACCAACAACCAGATAACCACGGCATCCAGGTTGGGCAGCATTGGGTCGGTTTGACAGACAAGGCTTAAGCCTAGTCCTGGTTTAAATCACACTTTCAATGTAAAATCTCTGTTGAAGATGCTATTCAATCTAGGATTAGGATTAAGCCTGGTCTGTCAAACCGGCCCATTGTGTGTTAGTGCTAGGCTGAGACAAACGTCAACACACACAGTAGCTCTCTCTCTCTCTGTGACCGGGGGAGAGCCTACACCTAAAACAAGGACAACCGTTAGGACAACCGTTACCAGTCTGATACTTGCGTGACAGCCGTTACTTGTCAAAGCGTCATCGGCATACTTACTCTTCGTGGCGAATGTCGCTGATGCTCCTGTCCAGGGAGATCATGTCGCTGGCCACCATGTTGAAGCCAAACTCCTTGATGCTGGTCTGGACCGAGTCGTGGTACTCTGTCCCCAGGACAAAGGCCTTGGCGCCCTCCCCGGGCCCGTCCTGCACGCCGTGGGGCTCCGGCTCTTTGGGCTCGAAGTTCCCCAGCGTGCCCTTCTTCAGGACCGGGAACGAGTAGAGGTTGGTGTGGGGCTTGAAGGTGACGTACTGCTGCTTAATGATGTTCTCCTGGTCCTCGGCGGCGGGCTTGCCGCGCAGGGGTCTGTCTCCCTCGTTCTTCTGGCGGATGGACTCCAGGTCCACCTCCACGCCTTCCACGTGAGGCCAGGGCACCACCGGTTTGAACTGGTCCGCCATGTCGTGTTTGGGCAGCTGGTTGGCAGCATCTCCCCCATCCTGGAGAAAGTAGAACAATAGTTAGCTTTTCCTAAACAAAGACTCGAGGGCCGATATATTTACATTACATTAGACATTTTTGGCATTTAGCAGACGCCTTTATCCGAGGCAATTTACAACAAATACGTTTGTCTAAGTACAGTGAATCATCTATTCATCAGTCATAGCAAGGTAATCTATGCTATGGCCAGGGGCCATTGGCAGTCACAATGAATAATTAAGATGTTTCGACATACATGCACAACGTGTTCACACAAGTTCTGTGTCCCATTGTTCTACTCTACCTCTAACTACTACCTGAAGCACCCAGTAGCGCACTCCCCCCTGACATGTGAACGGACTGGTCAGTCACCTCCACACACACACCGCCTGATTGACGTCATCCTCAACTAAGAGGAACTACCAACCATTATGTTTCAAATCCAAGACAGGAAGTGCACAAGTGCATACTTCGGGAGAAGGGTGGAGGAAAAATGGGACACAGCAATTAAAATGCTCTGCATTTTTTTATATCTAGATGAATGTGAGTGGCATGTCAGTACCCATAATTCAGTCACTAATTAAAATACCAATGCAGCCTCAGCCTGAGGACATCTTTCATTATGACTGCTCTTATCAAGCCTACACAAGATCACCATGCGCAGAGAAAGTATCCCATCATCACCATGCAACAACTCAACACTTCATCTTCCTCTAATGGACACATCAGCTGGTCCTTCTTCCTGTTTCTTGCCTTTAGATGGCTGGGGGCAGACTAAATGGCAGACACGGTCTAGCATATTGTAACAATATGACTATTTATGGTTTCTTGTTTATCATCCAAACGTTTCATAGCTAAAAGTGTGTCTGGTAGCTGACCAGCTGGCTATCACTCCTGGGTTTTGACAGGAGGCACAACGTGCAGCTTTAAGTGACAGTGACTCTTGACTCCTGATGAATTCACTCCAACCTCCTGCATGTTCATTTAAATGACTTGCTGTCTAATAAGAGGGCTATTCATTCAATGATATCAGAATAAAGGAACAATATTCGAAAACATTTGACACATTTCATGACATTAGAACCATTTTGGAGGAAAAAAAGGGCCAGCTAGTTTAAAAGCCTTCCGGGTTTGACATCCACACTCAGCAGGACATTGAGGAATGACACTGTGGTCACATGCAGAGACAGCTAGCCTGCTGAAGGTTCAATATGACACATGGTTATATCTGGAAGAGACTGCATGTTAACCTTTATCAGCCTCCATCCAGACAGACAGACAGACGAGTCCACATCTGTGTCCTCAAACAGAACGTTAGCTTAGCTAGGCTAGCTATCTCCATGACAACCACTCAGCCTGGCTAGCTTGGTTAGCACCGGGAGCTGTTAGCTAACTAGGGTACATTCACATTCCTACACACACATATGCATATCTTAATAGACCACAGGACACGAAGCAACACCATGAAAACCATGAAAAGAAATGACGAAAATGAAATTCGCGTTAGATGGACAGCTATCCGATCCATGTATCGAGGAAAATGAACCCTACCCGTTTCTTCTCAAAGGGGTTGTCGTCGTTCTCCCTGGGTGAAAGCGAAGACCAGATCACCACCAAGCCCAAAAACGTGCCGATGAAGATGAAACTACGGAGAATAAATCCAACTTTCAACCTCATTTTGATCGCGGACACTCGCTATAGCTTCAGTGAGGAGCTTAGCTTCCTAACGAACCAGAACCACCCCCCTGGTTCACCCCTGTCACAGCCAGCCTCAACCCCACGCTTCTAGCGCCTCTTTCGGGTCGAATCCCTCTCGTCTCCGTGCCTGTTGGGTGTGGGACAAGCCTCTCTCTCTCTGAGTCACACACACACACACACACACCCCTTCAGTACATGGAGGGTAAAACCCTGTCCCTCAAAAGTGAAGGTTGTACTTTCTAGTGCAACGTAGCCTAAATCTCACTACTACTGGCGTTAGTAATGCAGCAGGCATGTAGGTGGGGCAGGTACTCCACACACGGATGCAGAGTTCCTCAACCAGGATTGAAGCCACCCACCCACACGTGTCTCACTAGAATGGCACTGTTAGGAGTGGAGAGGACTATGATCACGGTCGTATTTGCATAACAATCAGTGTTCGGCTACAGTGTTTTGTTGTTGTTGTTGTAAAAACAAACAAGTCATGATATGATGTGGTGTGATATCATCTACCACCTCAATGCTGCTAAACATTATCATATCATTCAGGGGGGTATTCCATATTATACATCTATGTCTATGAGGTGTTCCATATTAGGCCTATATATATATATATATATATATATATATATATATATATATATATATATATATATATATGGGGTATTATTCCATCAGTCTCACGAAATGTAGCAAACATAGGCCTGGATTTTCCTTTAGCCACGTTGATGGAAGGTATACCCCCCCTGGTGTGGCACACCACCTTGTTGATTGAAAGGTGTGTTACAGGTTCAGGTTCAGGTTTACACATCGGATGGGTTGGATATACATATGACAAGGGAGGGGATTACAAGTAAGCTATGTTTCCAAAATATGTTTTTAAAGGGAGGCTTACTGCAGGGGAGGGTAGTGGAATTAGGCATACACAGACGGGCGCCACTGTCCTACTGACACTCATCAAGGGCCACACTGTCATGTAGGTTAACCAAAGCTGCTTACAAGGGGTATACGTATCACAAATACATCTCTGGTTCATATCATATGGAGGTGTTGCTTGTCATTGTCTCAGCACTACAAACCTCCCAGGTGAAGATTCATACTGAGAAGGGAAATGTGTTTCACCAGCAATGGGTAGGTAGACAATAATGTGAGGGAGAAATACACACTGGTTATCCCTGTTGTGGGTCTATGCTCTAAAAGTTACTACGAGGGTAAAGTATAGATTATCATTTTATTTAAGGGTATTTTTTGTATATGTTGGTTTCATCATTAAAAAACGACAACCCTTTTTTATACTGTAGTCATTTCAGGGTACCAAAAGTAATGGGACAGATGAATATACTCTAAATTAACCGCTCATGTTTAGTATTTGGTCTGCAATCCTTTGCTGATGGAAGAATGATTCACTTATTTAGACAAAATGTATTTGTTGTAAGTCGCTTTGGATGAAGGCGTCTGCTTTGGCATTTAATGCCAAAAATAGAAATGTAAATGTAAATGAATGCAAAAACTGCCCGAAGTCTGTGACCCATTGACCCAGAAGCTGGGTATGTTCTCTTTTGATGATCAGCCATCATCAGGGAGCCAAAAGCAAGTTCAGTTGTATTTAAATCTGAAGATCGACATGGCCAGTCAAGAACTTTTCTCTTTGTGGCACTGAAAAACTCCCTAGTTGCTATGGCAGTATGTTTTGGGTCATTGTCTTACGGTAAGATGAAGCGCCATCCAATGAATATGGAGGTATTTTCTTGTACTCCAGCAGTAGTCAGTAAGTAGACTTCAGAACACATTCTGCTGCAGCCATCAGTGGCTACATCATCCATTAAGATAAGTTAGCCTGCTCCACTGGCAGCTACACATGCCCAGACCATAAGCCCATGTGTTTTACATGAGGTGGTATGCTGCTGTACATCTTGGCCAGATCATTTCCCCCCCCCTCCAAACCATCCTCTTGCTGGTATGAACATATCCGTCTTATCTGTCCACAATAACCTTTTCCAGACTTATATTTCTGCAGGCTTTTAAGATATATATATATATATTTTAGCAAACTGTAACCTGACCCACTTATTGCGGATAACTAGTGATTTGTGCCTTGCAGTAAAGCCTCTGTTGTTCAGCTGGTGATGTATTCCACAGATGGTCGTCGTTCAGGTTCATGTCTACATCCTGCAGAATGGTCCTGATCTGTGGAACCTTTTTTTTTGTATTATTATTAATCATGGCGAGCATTCTTAGGTCATCCACTGTAGAAGTCTTCCTTAACCTATACCAGGCCATTACAATTGCTGAGCTCACCAGTGCTTTCTTTCTTTTTAATAATGGTTTTTGGGGTAAATGTAAGGTTTTGGCTATGGTTCAGATGTATTCTAATAGCTCAGTCTCATAATGACTTGACTGTGACTGACGTCTGGTTGGTTGTCATGGTGACAGACCAGTAACAGACAGATCAGTAACAGACAGACCAGTAACAGACAGACCAGTAACAGACAGATCAGTAACAGACTCCAAAGGCAAACACAAAGAATCAATACAGAACAGACCTCACTAACCAGAAACATGTGTTAAATCTGACAATCTATACCTTAACCGCATATTAATTTCCTTTCTAATCCAGACATGTTTTACATAGGGTGTAAGTGTTAAGGTCTCTGTATCAAGAGTGCCACTTCGAGTAAATGAATAAAACAATTCTAAACTAACTGGTATTATCATGGCTTATGCTTGCATTGGGGGAGGCCAATAAATGACCTTTCACTTTCCTCTGTCTCTCATCATCTATATGTTGCTCACTCTAGTTTAGTGCATAGATACAGTGGCAGGATCAGGGTTGGAGAAGCTACTTTGGAAATGTATTTAACTAAATTAGCAATTACTTTACAAGGGAAGAAGTTGAACCACACTAAAGCTGAGAGAAATATACTTTGTCAAATTAAAGCTACCTTAAAGCTACTAAAAAAAGGTTAGGAGTGTAGTGAGTAGTGACAGTATCTCTACTGAAAACAAGATTTGAATTTGGCTTAACTACCACCAAGCTGCAGCAAAATGTACTAATAGTTGAGCTAAACGCAGTGGAACTACTCACCAGCATTGGCCATGAACTATTTAATGAATAGACAATATTAATTCTGAGCCTTGAGTCATAAACAACATGTCTAACACAGACACACACAAGTTTTAGAAGGGCCGGTTTCACAGACAAGGCTTAAGCCTAGTCCTGGACTAAATCACACTTTCAATGTAAAATCTCCATTGAAGATGCTTTTTAGTCCAGGATTAGGCTTAAGCCTTGTCTGTGAAACTGGCCCTATAGTGTTTGGAACAAGATGTCAGGATCACTTCAGAGAATAAATGAAAATGCCAAAAACAGGAGACTGCTGCCCTCTTGCGTTCATTAATTGTAACTACGAATAACTTCAGCTTTGGTTCTATCAGCCGATTTACCACCATAGAAAACGGTAACGTATCGCAACTTAGCTTTCGAGACACCGAGTGACAAACATCTCAAGGAACAATTAAAACTTACCTACATTAGACTCCACATCTAATGTACACCCTGAAAGTGTATATGTGCTTGTTTGTTGGTGGTGCATTTCCATTCATTCATTCATTCATTCATTCATCTTCGTCCAGTGCTTGTGTATCCATGTAGAACACGAGTCACGACTGGCGATTCTTACCTATGAATACAAACCAAATAATGAAGGAATACTTGCCTGATTTGTCTTCAGTTACTTTGTTTTCAGTTAAAGCCCACGCCAGTAATTCACGAATCTAATTATCACAGTTTGTGAGTTCAGCATTATGTTTTCCTCCACAGTGTTTGTTAACAAATGTACAAAATGATATAATAAAATAAACACTAAATTAATATGTCATTATATTTAAGTAATATTCTACAAATTGTTTACAGGATATGGGCAGTCGATATTGCAAGTAAAATGAGCAGTAGATACATTTTACAGATTAAATAATAAATTAATATCTCCTCATATTTAAGATTATTAATGCTTTATAAATCATATTTTTCGCACGGTTTATATCTATCGACAGTCTATTTTGGAAGTACAAATCAGCAGGTAATCTTACAGATTGCACTAACGAAACTCGCCGACAGAGGGAGCACAATCCTTACATATGAACAAGGACCGAGTCAAGACCCAATTAATTATGGAGATACGCACACATACTATAAGGATGATATTAGATAATCAAATAATGCTCACAAACACAATCAAACTTTAATTCGGAATACATGTACCTTTTTCCAGTTGTATTAATGTTAACTTTATTTTCTTTTTGAAAAGAAAAAACAACCTTTGAACAAAACCGATTCCAAAGTTGACAGTTAGGCCTACATAGTTTTCGTTGGCTGAACTTTATAACTCCAAAATGGTACAATCACAGAGACCATAAATCATAACAAAACCCATTCAAATGTACACATAATATGTTACTTTCTTAAAAAAAAGAACAAATAAATAGAAAATAAATATACTGAAAAAACAATCATTTTGGAAACAATTCCATTCCATTTCCATCGTCATGGAAAATAAATAGCTACACAAAAAGAACAACCCATGAGTCTTCCATATGGTACAAATCCACCATGCAACCTCTTACCAGAGAGTAACAGGGAACATTCTTCTTTTTTCAACCTGAACCAGAGCCAGGCTACTGGCCCTGCCT
>NC_137676.1:59567841-59577841 GCF_963989245.1 Nansenia antarctica
CAGACACACACACACACACACACACACACACACACACACACACACAAGCATACACACAGACACACACACACACACACACACACACTGTTTAAATGCTTTATTTATGTCCACATACATGTACAATATCTAAAGGACATAAATACTATCAGTGCATTTTGACATTATGAAAACAGTCAGTTACAGTAGTGCTGAGCCAACAACCAGTTTTGCCTACACATAGGATGTTATTCACACTAAATGATGATTACAGTGGAATTTGACAGATACAGTATCAATACTGTAAAACAGACAGCTCATGGGTACAAGAAGCACTGCCTTCTCCATATTGAGCGGCTACCAATAATAGCAGATACTGAGCAATACTTTGCTAACTGTTTGGCCCTTCTCTTAGATAGACCAGCCATTTGAAGGCCTCTAACAACAAACTTATGAACATGGCCCAGGCTGCCAAATATGAAAACTAAAAGTTGACATCTGTAACCCAGTTGTGATATGGCCTGCTCCAGCTGTTGGTATTTCAATATCTTGGTTGAAAAGGCTTCCTCTAGGCTATGGTCAAAGGTGCAGCCAACTTCTAGGTGTGATTGTCATTGACAATTACAGCATCGGGGGTGTACACACACACACACACACACACACACACACACACACACACACACACACACACACAGTGCCAACAGCTCAGTCGGACTCTCTAAGTGTGTTAGAGCGGAGGAGTGAAAGAAAGTCTATATTCAATTTTCAAGTCCATGTAGTTGTAAATTGCATTATCACCATGATCTTTTTCATAGCGTTCTGCTTCATACCGTTGTTTCTCTCCTCTAAAGAAAAGCTTGAATCACCATGTGAAACAGAGTGTGTAAGTGTGTGTGTGTGTGTGTGTGCGTGTGTGTGTATGACAGTCTGCTCAGCAGGGCCCTTTATAAGTGTCTTTGAGTGGGAGAGTGAAACAATGTCTATTCTCAGAGTGTTCCGCTCGATAATCCTAGAACCAACAGAGGGAGGGCATCACCTCTCTGCACTCCTCCTGTTCTCTCTTTCTCTTTGAACTCTCTCTCTTCCTCCCCCCCCCCCCACTCACACCCCCTCACACCTCCCTGAAAGAACGGCGCACCCATAGAGAAGCATACCGCTGATCCACAGTGGAGGATTGTTCACAGGGGCCTTCGCAACCGACTGACACCTGGCTCACCTCCATCCAGCGGTGGGGAGCGAACGTGCCTTCATGTGGCCAGGAGGAAGAGATGCTGGAGCGTTTGGTGTTTTACCTGCACTAGGGTAGAGGATGTGTTTGGGGTGGTAGAGGGTGTGTTTGGGGGACTAGAGGGTGTGTTTGGGGTGGTAGAGGGTGTGTTTGGGGTGGTAGAGGGTGTGTTTGGGGTGATAGAGAGTGTTTTTGGGGTGATAGAGGGTGTGTTTGGGGCGGTAGAGGGTGTGTTCGGGGTGGTAGAGGGTGTGTTTGGGGTGGTAGAGGGTGTGTTTGGGGTGGTAGAGGGTGTGTTTGGGGTGATAGAGGGTGTGTTTGGGGCGGTAAGAGGGTGTGTTTGGGGTGATAGAGGGTGTGTTTGGGGTGATAGAGGGTGTGTTTGGGGTGGTAGAGGGTGTGTTTGGGGTGGTAGAGGGTGTGTTTGGGGTGATAGAGGGTGTGTTTGGGGGACTAGAGGGTGTGTTTGGGGTGGTAGAGGGTGTGTTTGGGGGACTAGAGGGGTGGTGTACAAGGCTTGGCAGTGGGCTCTCAAGGGACCTGACTGTTACACGTTCGGAGTAGCAGGAAGGTTTGCCTTATTAAATACTTCACAGGTCAAGCTAAGCTAGCCGTTTTCCAGCTAGCCATTTAGACACGTTCTGGGGCCAGGGTAGACACACGCTGGGCCAGTGATGAAGGGACCGCTGGCAGCAAAGATATGGGTTGAGTTTGGACATCACAAGCTGGTCAACAATCTGCCAGTTTGATGCTGTGTCAGGGCAGGGCCAGGGGCATGCTGTTTGTGTTGACAGGGAGGGGGGGGCTAGCGCTCTCCACTGGCGCTCTCTCAGGCCCTAACGCTGATGCTAACTCTCTCTCTCTCTCTATCTGTCTCTCTCTCTCTTTCTCTCACTCTCTCTGTCTCTCTGTCTCTCTCTCTCTCTCTCTCTCTCTCTCTCTGTCTATCTCTCTCTCTCTCTCTCTCTCTGTCTCTCTCTCTCTCTCTCTGTCTCTCTCGTCTTTGATGTTTCTGGTCAGAGTGAATGTCTCCAGGGAACCTGGGAGGGAAGTTAGAGGTGCTTGTCACACTCTGGGGTGTTTCATATAGCAGGAGGAGTGTGAGCTCTCTCTGTCTCTGCAGATAGTGTGTGTGTGTGTGTGTGTGTGTGTGTGTGTCTGTTCTCCTCCCTCTCTGCTCTGGCATATCAGAAGAGTCAGGCTGTCTTCCTGGGGAGCCGTGGCTTAATGGTCAAGCTCCTCCACAGGCCTCGTCTCAGCCTCACCAAGGCCCCTCGGAGGATTAATGAGGTCAAGCAGAATGACGGGGAGATCACGCATCACGGTTATTAATTATTCCCCACTAATTCATCAGCGCACAGATGATGTTGGCATACACTAACCCTCACAGAGAAGCGAGGGAAATTGAGATTTGTTGATAACATCTGTCCAGTATGTGGAGCAATCAGCGTCACCCTGATCGTCACGATAATGGGCTGCTATCTGTGACTAGTTAGTTGGGGAGTGGGTGCTGGAGGAGACTTTTTCGACGGGCGGGTGGGTGCGGTGGGGTGGGGTGGCGGGGGAATGCTAGCGTTAAGTGATGGTCTAATAATGGTCTAACGGTGCCTATTGTAGTTTCGTGTTAAATTTAAATAATTCAGAATGGTGATTATTAGGATGATCATTAGGCTGTTTTGGGGCCTCCTGCGTGTGATGCGGCTGTCCTGGTCTCTGGCAGAAAGTTGAAAACCAAACCAGACAACGGCTCTGCATCTGGGAGTTGTCGTCATGACGGTTTCAGCCAGATGGGGGTGCTGTTGTGTAACATTTTACAGTTTGAGTTCGACCGCACAACTTGTCTCGAGTCAAATCGATGGATAACCTTTTCCACGACGGAAATAACACATTCATGTCTGAACAAGTCGGAGGTCTCATCGCCAGCATGACAGGACGGCATTCAGATTCCTAAATGGACTGACAGGCTGGGGGGGAGAGGGGAGAGAGACAAAGCAACAGGGTCTATAAAAAGACACAATGAGATCCAGAACGACAGAATAGGAGATTGTTATAAAAAGATAGAATAGAGAGAGAGAAGAAAGAACGTCAGAATGAATGAGAGAAAAATGAGAGAGCCTATACAAAAGACAAGACCAAGAGAGAGAGAGAGAGAACAAGAGGGAGAGAGAGAGAGAACAAGACGGAGAGAGAGAGAACAAGAGGGAGAGAGAGAGAGAGAAAGAGAGAGAGAGAACAAGAGGGAGAGAGAGAGAGAGAAAGAGAGAGAGAGAGAGAGAACAAGAGGGAGAGAGAGAGAGAGAGAAAGAGAGAGAGAGAGAACAAGAGAGAGAGAGAGAGAGAGAGAGAGAGAGAGAGAGAGAGAGAGAGAGAGAAAGAGAGAGAGAGAGTATAGATAAAACGATAGCATGGCAGAGATAAAGATAAAACAGGGGAGAGCAGAGAGAGAAAAACAGAGCGAGCGAGGCAGGTAAGTCAGACAGGAGGGGAACTCAGAACACTCAGTTTCTCACGGCGGAATCAGAAGGTAATCAACTGGTAGTGGCAAGCAAGCCAAACATCAATGAGACCTTGACAATGAGTCATTAGCTGGAGAACAGAGCTCACGCTGAACATTGCCTTCGCCTCGACGAGTCATTATTTGAGGCTGCCAGGCACAGCGAGGTGTTGTGTCAGAGCTGTGGAGGGGTAACACACTGGAGACAGAGAGCAATTCTCTTTGGGCCCAAAGTCGTTCCAGTTTAATAAAGTTGTCTGGGAGGCAGAGAGACCTGTCTGGAAAAGGCAGGAGGGCCAATGTCTGACGAGGAAAGAGGTGTGAAGAAAACCGTCTTTTGCAGCGTGCACGTACACACGCATGCACGCACTCACATACACACGCACGCACGCACACACACACACACACACACACACACACACACACACACACACACACACACACACACACACACACACACACACACATACAATTTATATTCGTTTTACATTTATTCTAATTTACAGCCTACATAATTATTGTTCTATTGCTCTTCTTGCCATTTTCTTTAAAAGATGTTTTCTTATATATATTGTTGTTTTTTATGTCCTATGCATCAACCTCAATTGACCAAGTCAATTTCCTGTATGTGCAATTATACTAGACTAGTAAAAATGATTTTGATTCTGATTCTGATTAGCGGTTGTGCATGTCAGCCCTGATATAATCTTTAACAGACTTGACTGTATTATTCTATCATGGTGTATAATAACTGCCATTTAGCTATGAATAGTGGATTAATGAATGCAAGTGAGTGAACAGGAACTGTTGAATATTTTTTTCCCGCTAAAACTAGAACTAGGAACCTTGGGTTTATATCCACCACACTGCTTTCATTGTGCTCTCTATGATAGTGTGGTATATTCCAGAGAATACTTCAACACAACACAGAGTATTGATCCTATGATGGAGGAATGTTTTTGCTAGTGTTTTCTTGTTCACCTTCCCTCGCTTCCCGTCCCTGAACACTTCTCCTACATTATTTTGAGCTGCATAGCAGCGCTACGCCCCTGTAACCCAGCTCCCCCGTGCTCTTTTCTTCTTCTTGCTCATCTTAAATGATATCTCGTACTGCTCACCTTGAATGATATCTCATACTGCTCGCCGCCCCATATCTCCAGGCCTGTGTCATAGCCTCCCAGCTCCCAGAACCACTGTCGATTGACAGCGAAGAGGCCTCCTGCCATCACTGGGGACCTGGAGGGGAGACAGACAGAGGGGGGAAGCCAAAACATTAGCCGGTTTGTTCAATACTACAACGTTATGTTAAAATCAACTCAGAGCAATGCCAGTGGTCTCTAGTTTAATTAAGTCCCCTGATTACATGTTTTTTTCTGTCTATGTGGCTATGAGAGAAAGAGGAAGGGGGAGAGAGGGAGGGAGAGAGAGAGAGAGAGAGAGGGGGGGGGAGAGAGAGAGAGAGAAAGAGAGAAGGAGAGAGAGAGAGAGAGGGAGAGTGAGAGGGAGGGAGAGAGAAAGGGAGGGAGAGAGAGAGAGAGAGGGATAGAGAGAGAGAATGAGAGAGGGAGAGAGGGAGTGAGAGAGAGTTCAAAGAGAAAGAGAGAACGGAGGAGTACAGAGAGGTGCTGCCCTCCCACCCTTGGGTCTATCTGTTCTTTAGAGAAGAGAAACAAGGGATATCGAGCATTGGCAATGATAGAGAGAGAGAGAGAGAGAGAGAGAGAGAGAGAGAGAGAGAGAGAGAGAATACTGTCAATAACAGTGGAATGATAGATACTATTTCCAATTTATGTGTAGGTTATACATTTAACATCCCAATGACCTCCCCAAAAAAACAAGTTAAAATATTCATACGATATAGACAATGAAAGGTGGCATTTCCTATAATTCTGAGCATTCTACTCCAGACAAAATTGTCTCTCGTCTGCCTTTGTCGTGGCAGGGAGAGATGATGTGACCCACTGGTGACCCATATCTCTCTCTGCTGCTTCTGTAGGTAAACAAACGCTGTCCAAAAACCAATCATATATCCAATAATGCAAACCTTATCAAATGCTGAAGAAATACAAAATGATTGTAGGAATGCATAAATGCCTCAGAAACATTGCTCTATGTGACTGTCTATGTGACCTGTGGTATGTTTATTTTTTATTTTTTAGCTCAGTTGGTGGTGGATCTGTTTGTTGTTTTTGTTGTTGTTGTAGTGTCAGCCTGTTTTTGCAGGTCCCAGGTCTGCGAAATTATGTCATGGAACAAGTGGGTGAATGGTCGGCCATGCATTGTTTGTGTTTTTTTCGTTGTCTTTTGTCTTTGTGATTTGTAAAGACTTATCTGTGAAAAATGAATAAAGATAATTGTATCAAAAAAACTAAACTCTATCATGTAGTGGACATAATGTGTAGTAGCAGGGGTAGTGGTGGTCTAGTGGATAGTGAGTTGGACTTGTGATCGGAAGGTTGTGAGTTCGAATCCCGCCTGAAGCCACACCACTACTAGTGTGCCCTTGAGTAAGGCACTTAGCCCTCAGTTACTCCAGGGGGAATGTCCCTGTAATTCGTAATTGTAAGTCGCTTTGGATAAAGGCGTCTGCTAAATGGCAAAATTATAATGTGCTCAAACACACAGGCGAAAAAGCCATATTGAGTCTTCTGTACCTCTAAATCTCCTCACGCAATGTCTGGGAATAATACATGTGTCAGTTTATCTCAGTCAAAGTGTTCATCCAATCATGACGGAGAATGATAACCCTCTCACCAGATGTTGACATGCGTGCAATCGATAAACTCCTCAAAGAGCTCCACCAGACAGTCCAATCCCTGTGATTGACACTTGACAGAATATTCATCTCCAACATTCAATCCCAGGATATGAAAGCAGAGGGATTGATGCACAGTAAGCATCTCTGAGCTAACTTCCACAACTTCTGCCACCGTTAATACTATTCTAATCCTTTCTCCCTGCCTCTGCCTATTCTCTCCTTGCTTATTGTGCAGCCCCCAAACCTGTAATCACTGTTATTTCACACTCTCTTTCACGGATTAACTCTGGGAGGGTGGATTGTGGACCCTGACTCCGGCATGTTTTTAATGTTCTTCCTTGTAGCTCTGCAAAGCATTGTGGAGAATCGGAGTAATCCTGTGGGTAATGGGAACAGCTCTTTCCCCCCACACTTCGGCGACAGGGAGCCAATAAAGCGTGGGCGAATGAAATTGTAGTAATATATAAGGGCAGAGAAACGCAGGGGGAGGTTGAATTACCAAACGTCCGCTGCAGTGTCTTGTTTATGGGAGCAAAGAAAGCCGGGATCCAGGCAGAGGAGCAGTGTGGAGGCTGCCTCAGAGCTGGAGAGGTTGTATTGTCGACACTGTGTTTGTTCCTGAATTTCCCCTCAGGGATCAATAAAGTATCTACATATCTATCCATCTATCTTTTGTAGTCGGTTGTTCATACCAGCGCCAGAAAAGCACCAGGAGGCGTCTGCTCATCAGGCCTCCTCACGCCACCCTCACTAGCATCTAGTTTCAAAGAGACAGAATGCTTTTGGGCCTCTAAGCCTAGAATGTGTGTTGAGCTGAGATGTATTTTTGGGAACCACCACTATCCAGAACTTTCTATACCTCTGGAGAGCTTACAGTACTATGTGTTCGATTGTAGACATTTCTGAAGAAAGGCAATCATAGCCTTTTTTTTGTGGTTCTTCTTTCTTTCACATAAGCTCTCATCGGCAGCCTTTCAAACCCGGGAGAGGTTTCTGACCTGAATGAGGCGGGAGGGGGTCAAAGGGTAGCTACAGTCGTTGTCTCTGACCAGCATCACCAGCTGAACGGACAAAAGGCAGCGGAATGAGCTGCTGTAGTGGCAGCTGGACGGTGAGAGTAGGGCGCCAAAATCAATTTGCTCCTGGGCTGTAATAATACCCTCTGGCCTGTATCTAATAAAGCTCTGGAATATCAGTCCACTCAATTAAGACGAGTAATGGAGGAGAAAGTACTGCTGGTCCGGATTTTTTTTTTTAATCTATTTCTCCCACCACCCCTTCCAACAACAGCCTACAAACCTTATCTTCTGCCAAATTAAATAGTGTTTCTCTCTAAACATGGTTGTTAACCGTTATGACGGAGGTCTTTCGCCTGGGTATTTGTATAAGCGAAGGGGGGGGCAGGATTGTTGGTTTCTCCTCTGTATGTGGTCTCCTGGCCTCCACTGACACATCCCACAAAAGCAGAATCGTGGGGGGAACTTCTGCAGATGGCAACGAGGATCTGTGCTGTGCCTGAAGTCCGAGGTATCAAGTGAAGAGGAAGGGAGCCAGAACAGTGAACCACTGAACCACTCTGACACACGTCCCTGTAGCCATACAAACTGTGGCCTGTTGGTGGGGTAATTCCTAATCCAGGAAACAATGGGGGAGTCCACCTGCATCCTCAGCAGCTAATCCACAAGTAGTAAGGGCTGTATGGGGTTAAATGCACTGGAGAGGTCAAACAATGTGACCCTCACAGTGCTGCCAGCCTTGTCTAAATGGGAGTGAACTACCTGTGCAGGAGGTAGATGATGGCATAATCCACACCGATGTCTGCCTGGTAGGCAAACTGCAGAAGGGTCCAAGAATGTCTTCACCAGGGGCATTGTGTGTGATAGCACCAGTCTTTCTACGGTCTTCATGATGTGGGTTGTCAAAGCTACCGGTCTGTAGTCATTCAGAACTAGTCCTCATTGCATTCCATGTGTTAGAATGAGCCCATCCTCCGATTTCTACCTCCTCCAGCCTCCCCTGGTGGTCTTTTCGCCATGGTGGGTTTGTCTTCGGTTATTTCTTTCTTTAATTGGTAAGTGTGGTAAGTGTTAATTAACCAGTAGTTTACTGAACAGACTCTTTCTTTCTTAAATAAAAAGAAGTATGTCAATACTGCTGCAACCTACTAATAAAAAAGTACAATTAAAAAAAAAAGTAAATCTAAATATTATTCTCTCTCTCGATATACTCTCAAATAAATAAAAAATATACAAATAAATATCCATTAAGGTGCAGTATTCAGAAAATGAAGTGTACCTGAACTGTGCTGTCCTTGTGTTCATATAAGCACACATTCATTCTCCCATAAAGAATCACAATCATCCAGCAGAAGTACTGTAGCTGAGGAGCCGTGGCTGAGGCGGGCATTCATTCTCATTCAAGGCGGCTTTAGTCAATATGTCTCAGTCTGCCGGGGCCACAAGGCCAGCCCCGAGGAGATGTGGTTACTTCAGCAGGGGCGTCCTCCAGGAAGCCTTGTGTCTGCGTGAGGAGGGGACAGGCAAACTGGATATGATATTCTCAGACTGCAGCGCGGTGGCTGTATTGATTGGCTAATTAGAGGGGGATCTCTGAGGAACGTGTCGATCGATGTGGAGGAGACGGGGGAGGTTGTGTGTGTGTGTGTGTGTGTGTGTGTGTGTGTGTGTGTGTGTGGTTGGCCAGGTGGGTAAATCTGAGCAGCACAGCAGGTTCTGGACCAGTGGAGCGTGTGTGTTCAGGTCAAATCTCTTCCCGGGGCGACTCCGCAGAGGCTGCTGGTGTCCCTGTCCTCCTGCCAGCTGCTGATACAGGACTGATACAGGACTGATGTAGGACTGATACAGGACTGATGTAGGACTGATACAGGACTGATGCAGGACTGATACAGGACTGATCTAGGACTGATACAGGACTGTTCTAGGATTGATACAGGACTGATACAGGATTGATCTAGGACTGATACAGGACTGTTCTAGGATTGATACAGGACCGATACAGGACTGATACAGGACTGTTCTAGGATTGATACAGGACTGATACAGGACTGGGAGGAACAATTCTGTGCTTGCACCCTGCAGCACACACTAAATCACTGTCACACATACATACACACACACACACAAACACACACACACACACACACACACACACACATACACTCACACTCACTCACTCACTCATGCACACACAAACACACACACACACACACACACACTCACACACACACACACACACACACACACACACACACACACACACATTCACGCACACTCACACACTCAAGCATGTAAATACACACACACATACAGATGCATAGCACCACACACACACACACACACACACACACACACACACACACACACATGCACACGCACGCACTGCACACACATACACAGGCTCGGCGAAGGCACAAGCCTTCACACACGCACAAGTATTGTCGTCCCACACTCATCAATGTACATGTTGTTCCAGCCTCACTGACACGCATAAATTAGGATAAATTACACCCCCGCTGTCCTGACAC
>NC_137676.1:59582841-59590341 GCF_963989245.1 Nansenia antarctica
AGGTGCACGCTCATGCATGCAAAAGCCTGCACACACACACACACACACACACACACACACACACACACACACACACACACAGAAACATGCAAACAGAAACGTGCAAACACACACCCACCCCCACCCCCACACCCCCACCCACCCACACACACACACACACACACACACACACACACACACACACACACAACCACCCCCACCCCCACACCCACACACGCCACACGCCACGCACAATGACTCACTCTGAAACGTCCACATTCCACCAGCTAAGCATTTGGACAGTTTAACCCCAGATGGGGCTCCTGTCCTTGAGAATGACAGATAATGATTAGCCTCATTAATGATGAATAATGCATGAGGCTGCAATAACGGATGACGTGTAAAATGTCAACTCCTTGTCTGTGACTCAGGATGAAGGATGCCGAGCATAGCTGTGGCCATTTACATTTACATTCACATTTACATTTTTGGCATTTAGCAGACGCCTTTATCCAAAGTGACTTACCACTAGTACATTAAAGTACATTTTGTCTAAGTAAGTGAATCTTCTATCCATCAGTCATCCTAAGAGGAAGAAGGATATGCTGCTAGGACCAGGGCCCATTAGCAGTCACAATCCTAAGAAGGAAGAATAACTTTTTTTCTTCTCCTTTTTTTTTTTTTTAATGACCGCCACTGGATCAGCCCGTCTACGCCAGCCGGAGTGTGTGTGTGTGTGTGTGTGTGTCAGGAGGGGACGTGAGGAGGAGCTCAAATCTAATGGAATTCTGTGTGTGTCATTCTCCACCCTCTGTCCTCTAGCTGTATCTAGTGTCCCCGCCGGGCCACCTGCAAGAACCACTTCCTACAGAGAATGGGGAAGGGGGGGGGGGGCTGTCAGTTACCTGGTCCTGGTCCAGTCAGTTACCTGGTCCAGTCAGTTACCTGGTCCAGTCAGTCAGTTACCTGGTCAGTCAGTCGGTTACCTGGTCAGTCAGTCAGTTACCTGGTCCAGTCAGTTACCTGGTCCAGTCAGTTACCTGGTCCAGTCAGTTACCTGGTCAGTCAGTTACCTGGTCAGTCAGTCAGTTACCTGGTCAGTCAGTCGGTTACCTGGTCCAGTCAGTCAGTTACCTGGTCAGTCAGTCTGTTACCTGGTCAGTCAGTCGGTTACCTGGTCCAGTCAGTCAGTTACCTGGTCAGTCAGTCTGTTACCTGGTCAGTCAGTCGGTTACCTGGTCCAGTCAGTCAGTTACCTGGTCAGTCAGTCTGTTACCTGGTCAGTCAGTCGGTTACCTGGTCCAGTCAGTCAGTTACCTGGTCAGTCAGTCTGTTACCTGGTCAGTCAGTCGGTTACCTGGTCCAGTCAGTCAGTTACCTGGTCAGTCAGTCTGTTACCTGGTCAGTCAGTCGGTTACCTGGTCCAGTCAGTCAGTTACCTGGTCCAGTCAGTCAGTTACCAGGTCCAGTCAGTCAGTTACCTGGTCCAGTCAGTCAGTTACCTGGTCCAGTCAGTCAGTTACCTGGTCCAGTCAGTCGGTTACCTGGTCCAGTCAGTCAATTACCTGGTCAGTCAGTTACCTGGTCAGTCAGTCAGTTACCTGGTCCAGTCAGTCAATTACCTGGTCAGTCAGTTACCTGGTCAGTCAGTTACCTGGTCAGTCAGTCAGTTACCTGGTCCAGTCAGTCAGTTACCTGGTCCAGTCAGTCAGTTACCTGGTCAGTCAGTCAGTTACCTGGTCCAGTCAGTCGGTTACCTGGTCCAGTCAGTCAGTTACCTGGTCCAGTCAGTCGGTTACCTGGTCCTGGTCCAGTCAGTTACCTGGTCAGTCAGTCAGTTACCTGGTCCAGTCAGTCAGTTACCTGGTCCAGTCAGTCGGTTACCTGGTCCTGGTCCAGTCAGTTACCTGGTCCAGTCAGTTACCTGGTCAGTCAGTCGGTTACCTGGTCCAGTCAGTCGGTTACCTGGTCCTGGTCCAGTCAGTTACCTGGTCCAGTCAGTTACCTGGTCAGTCAGTCAGTTACCTGGTCCAGTCAGTCAGTTACCCGGTCCAGTCAGTCAGTTACCTGGTCCAGTCAGTCAGTTACCTGGTCAGTCAGTTACCTGGTCAGTCAGTCAGTTACCTGGTCAGTCAGTTACCTGGTCAGTCAGTCAGTTACCTGGTCCAGTCAGTTACTTGGTCAGTCAGTCAGTTACCTGGTCAGTCAGTCAGTTACCTGGTCCAGTCAGTCAGTTACCCGGTCCAGTCAGTGTGCAAAATCCAGCTGAAGGGTCTTTTTTTAAAATAAATCATTAATTTAAATGATCTATTTATAAAATACAGTAATTAATTTAACATCAGACACATTTTGAAACAGGAAACATTAGGGACACTTGTGCCTGTGGGCATGATAAATGTGTACGTGCGTGCGTGTGTGTGCGTGCGTGTGTGTGTGTGTGCATGTGTGTGTGTGTGTGTGTGTGTGTGTGTGTGTGTGTGTGTGTGTGCATGTGTGTGAAAGAGTGTCTCATCAGTGCTTTGCTCCGAGGTAACAACCTCCGTAGATCAGCCGCAGGCCCGTGCTGGAGGAGGGCTGAGGCAGGGCTGGACGTGGCTGGATCAGATACGGGTGCTGCTGGTTCTGATAGGTATCTCTCTGTCCTCTGCTGTGTGTGTGTGTGTGTGTGTGTGTGTGTAGGTTAGACAGGTCTAGTAGTGGCTCGCCTCTGGAGTTCTGGGCATGATGATAGTTCTGTCTGACCCTCTTGAGTCACTGTTGAGGTTCTAGAAAGGCACGCTGTGTGTTTGTGTGTTTGTGTGTGTGTGTGTGTGTGTGTTCTGAAATTCACCATCAAAGCAAGACTGCAGGTATTACCGACCAAGTACAACCTGTCCACCTGGTATCCCCACACTCACAGTCCATTCTGTTTAAACCATCAGGATTCACAACACCTAGAGTCCATTGCACACATAACAAATGGATGTAATGCATACAAACACCTGTACATAGCTCGTCATGACCGTATTGTGGACATTGTGTCTGATACAGTACAAAACATCTTACCATCTAGCGCAGCTATGTACAAGCATGCCAGAGTGTTACCAGAGTGGTTTGGTTTTGCCAATGATGTTTTTTCCAACATCCCAAATACACCTGATGTTGTCTTTGTTGACACCAGCCACAAGGAGGTGCTGATTGTAGAAGTAGGCTGCCCCTTTGACCTGTACATGGACCAGACTTTCCAGGACAAGTATATCAAATACCAACCACTACTTGGTACGATAACCAGCTTTGGGTACAAGTGCAAATTCAGCATACTTGTATTTGGAAGTCTGGGCCATGTATATAAATGCACCATGAGGGGTCTGAGAATTGCTGCAATGACTAAAAGAAAGGCCAAACAGGTTGCCAAATTTTGCTCTGTCTCAGCTATTATTGGCAGCTTGGCCGTGTGGAGAAGGAGGTGTTATGTGTACCCTTAAGTGTTCAGTGCTGCTTAGCCCCGAAATATTTGATTCCCTGTTTGTATAATATAATTTGTGGAACCAAATAAAGTATTCAAATGTGTGTGTGTGTGTGGTTTCTCTAAGCCCTCATTTGCGGAATAACGATGCAGAGTACCCTACACAGCAGAACAGAGACTGCAGTACGAGAGAGAAGAAGAGAGAGAGAGAGAGAGAGAGAGAGGGAGGGAGGGAGGGATAGAGAGACAGAGAGAGAGTTAGAGAGAGAGAGAGACAGAGAAAGAGAGGGAGGGAGGGAGGGAGAGAGACACAGAGGGGGTCAGAGAGACAGAGAGAGAGTTAGAGAGAGAGAGAGAGAGAAAGAGAGGGAGGGAGAGAGAGACAGAGGGGGTCAGAGAGAGATAGATAGAGAGAGAGAGAGAGGGAGAGAGAGAGAGAAAGAGAGAGAGGGAGAGAGAGAGAGAGAGAGAGAGAGTCAGAAGGGCTGCTGCGTCTCCAATGACACGCTGCCTCCCTGTTTAGCCACAGCAGTGCATTAGGTTCGGGCTTTTGCTCAGAGGAGTCAGACTGAGGGGGGATGTCACAGATGAACGACTCCCAGCCTGGGCCCTCCATCTATCACGGCCTCACACACTCCTCCCCCAGCTGGCAGGCCACTGCGCCGTTAAGCCCCGGGATTAATTTGGAGGGATGTATGAGGTGCTGCTACGGAAATGAGCTGTCTCACCCTCACCTCTGTGCCTGCCTCCCTGCCTCCCTCCCTCTCCCTCTCCCTCTCTCTCTCTCTCTCTCCCCCCAACCGCCTGCCTCCCTCCCCAACCGCCTGTGTGTGTGTGTGTGTGTGTCATTGTACTCGTCTGTGTCATTGTGCTTGTCTGTGTGTGTGAGTCAGTGTGTGAGTCTGTGTGTGAGTGTGTGTGTGTGTGTGTGTGTGTGTGTGTGTGTGAGTGTGTGTGTGTGTACTCACTCGTAGGGGTTGCTGGGGTCCGGGCCCTGCAGCTCGGCCGGTATGGGGATGCGTTTGTAGTACATCTCCCAGTCGAAGGCCCCCCGCATGGCGTCGCCCGCCTGCGCCTCGTAGCCGAAGTGGTTGTGGTCGATGACGTCAATCATGGGACACACGATGGTCTTGGGGTTCTGGGCGATCTGGTCTTTTTTGGGGGGGGGACACACAGGGACACACACACAACACAGGGGAGGAGTGTGAGAGTGAACGCATCAATCACTATTTATTCTGCAATCTCTCTCTTTATCTTTCTCTCACACAGAGGGAGTGATAAAAGGGCAATTGCATTCATTCCCTTGGACCCCCTCTCTCCCCCAGTTACCCCCCCCCCCCCCCCCCCCCAGCCCCCCTCCCTCCCCTGAGTGGCGGTCGTGGGGCCGAGAGCTGCTCCTGCTGTGGTCGCTGGGCGATTAGAAACAATTACAGCTTTAAACTAGGTTGGCCCCGCTGAGGCCTGGGAGCCAGGCTGGGCCGTCTGTCTGTGTGTCACAGGGTGGCCGAAGTCTCTGTGTGTGTGTGTGTGTGTGTGTGTGTGTGTGTGTCTGTGTGTCAGTGTGCTTTTCTCTGTGCGTGTATGTGTGTGTGTCTGTGTGTGTGTGTGTGTGTGTGCGCGCACGTGTTTGTGTGTGTGTGTGTGTGTGTGTGTGCCCGTGTGCTTGTGTCTGTGTGTCAGTGTGTGTGTGTGTGTGTGTGTGTCCGTGTGTGTGTGTGTGTGTCCGTGTGCTTGTGTCTGTGTGTCAGTGTGTGTGTGTGTGTATGTGTGTGTGTGTGTGTGTGTGTGTGTGTGCTTGTGTGTGTGTGTGTGTGTGTGTGTGTGTGCGCCCACGCATACTAAGCTGTCCTAGATCTGTCAGCTCCCGTGTGCGGTCCCTGTCTGCTGGACCAGGGGGTCTCCAGGCCCAACCCCCTCACCCATGTCTGCCGGACCAGGGGGGCCAACCCCCTCACCCATGTCTGCTGGACCAGGGGGTCTCCAGAGTGCCAACCCCCTCCCCCGGAGCCGACTCACTGGGGCGTGCAACCAAGAAGGGTGCAGGAACCACACTCCTATGATGAGTAACCTTGCCTGAAGCCTGACGACTTGCGTTAGCGCCCCCCCCCCCCCCCACACACACATAAAACCCAACTGACACACAACCAGAGCTCTCAGGGTTCAACAACAACTGAGAAAGAGGCAGACAGAAACATCGTCACGTCATAAGACCTAGTTACGTGCCGAGAGGTAGAATACACCTCCTTGGTACTTTGTCCAACTGACAGAGGCAAGGCAACAAATTAAATGTTATATTCCACTTTCTATTTCGCACATATTTGAGCTCCATCCACCCAGACATAAAGCCCGGCCTAACCCAACCAGCGCCAGAACAAACACACACACACATCCATCGCTCTCGAAGAGTTCTCATGTTTGTGCTGCGGCTGTGAAATATTCATCCAGTGAGCTTACTGGGGCAGAATCCTTTGTTTTCTGTTTGAGTTGTCTCTCTCTCTCGACTCGCAGCGCTCGAGCTAAGTAGTGTAAATCTGAATACCCACGGCGCCTTCCCCGGCACGGATGATTTAGAGACAAAGGGAGAACAAAGACACACTGTTATGAAATAGAGATGAAGAAAAAAGAACAAGAGCAAATAACAAAAAGTGAGGGGGAAAAAAATGGAAGAAGAAGAAGAAGAGGAAGGAGAGGAAGGAGAGTCTCCGGTGGATGTTTAACTGGCTGGATTGCATTTCAAACGCGAACAAAGACAGGAAGTCATCCGACAAGCGGTGTCTCTCTATTCGCTATCCCAAAAGGTTGGTTTCCGCGTGATGGTGAAAGTTAGCGTTGTCTCAACGTCATATCAAAGACATCTTTTTTTTTCTGGGTTAGTGAGAGATGACATGAGGGATATACATTATGTTCTTTGATCAGGGGTTAGAGAAGATCCAAGGCAAAGAGGGAGCGTTGGGTTCCAATGAGCTCCATGAACCTGACTGTTTAATTAGAATGTAGAGGGGTCTTACATGTAGAAGTGTCTTACATGTAGAGGTGTCTTATATGTAGAGGTCTTACATGAGGTCTTACATGTAGACGTCTTATATGTAGAGTCTTACATGTAGAGGTCTTACATGAGGTCTTACATGTAGAGGTCTTACATGAGGTCTTACATGTAGAGGTCTTACATGAGGTCTTACATGTAGAGGTCTTACATGTAGAGGTGTCTTACATGTAGAGGTCTTACATGTAGACGTCTTATATGTAGAGTCTTACATGTAGAGGTCTTACATGAGGTCTTACATGTAGAGGTCTTACATGTAGAGGTGTCTTACATGTAGAGGTCTTACATGTAGAGGTCTTACATGTAGAGGTCTTACATGTAGAGGTCTTACATGTAGAGGCCTTACATGTAGAGTCTTACATGTAGAGGTCTTATATGTAGAGGTCTTACATGTAGAGGTCTTATATGTAGAGGTCTTACATGAAGAGTCTAATTCAGCAGGGGTGAGGAGGGGGAGGGGGAGGGGGAGTGGGAGACCGAGTGGGGGAGGACTGATAAGCAGATCAGAGAGAGAGAAAGTGCGGAAGCTGCAGCTTTCACCTCTCCACCACCCTCGTGCTGAGCTAGTGAAGAGTGGTTCACTGGATGTAACGGCCACTGGCCTTAATCAGGACTGATGGGCGTCTGCAGACGTCAGCGTCTCTCCCAGGCACCGCTGTATCTGGGTCTTCAGAGAAAGGTACATTGAGTGTGTGTCAGTTGGGTGATGCCACAAGCTGTTGCTAGGGACTGGTCACCGTGTGATGTCACAAGCTCTTGTTGGTTTTTATGTATGATAAGTGTTATCTGATTGGATGAATGCTGGGTCACCTGAGGTTAATCTGATCCGAACTGTTCTGATTGACGACGACCAAGTTGACACACAGGGGGGTCTCTTTAATGGTGCAGTAAACATGTACTGTTAGTGTGAACATGCTTTGTGTGTTATGTGAGTGTGTGTGTGTGTGTGTGTATGTGTGTGTGTGTGTGTGTGTGAATGTGCTTGAAACACAGCAGGTCACATTTTCTGAGATGGTGAAGGTAGCACCCCTGT
>NC_137676.1:59595341-59600341 GCF_963989245.1 Nansenia antarctica
TGGTGTGGGTGTGTGTGTGTGTGTGTGTGTGTGTGTATGTGTGCGTGTGTGTATATGTATGCGCGTGCGTGTGTTTGTGCGTGCATGCGTGTGAGTGTGTGCGTGTGTGTTAATGCAAAGGTAAAGTTTGATTCCCAGTGGCAGACCTCTGACAGCCTGTGATAAAGGGTTCCTACTTTGATGTGTTCCAGGAAAATCCTTTGAGGTGCTCTTACCCTTCTGAAACTTCCGTGGGCAGTTTCCCCCACCTCCCTTCATCCCATTCATACGTCTCTCCATCAAGGCTGAAGATGGATTGCTGAGTCGGAACATTTAACCTGCCAAGGCATCTGACCTCATACGTCCATCAGGAGTTTAAAAAATTGGCTTCAAAGTCTCCCAACAGCCCCCGCCCCCTCCCCCCCCCCCCCCCCTCTCCCTGAGGCAAGAACTCCATTGATTAAAAGACATAAACTATGTATCCTTCCCTCGAGACTGGGCTCCAGTTAAATAGATGATTTGGAATAAGAAAGCGTTTAAACTAGTAATTGCCCAGTGCCCTTCTTTTCTCACATTTTAATGAACCAGTAACTAGGCGAAAGCCACGCTTTCTTTTTCCCCACTTCAATTGCGTCAATTTCTGTATCACTCTTTTATATTAGCCTGATTGATTCATCTTTGGGGTTGAACCAGTGCCGAAGCACACTATTAGGCCTCGCAAAGAGAGGGAGATAATTATAGTTTGGCGTGTGTTTGTGTATGTGTGTGTGTGTTTGTGTGTGTGTGTGTGTGTGTTTGTGTGTGTGTGTGTGTGTGTGTGTGTGTGTGTGTGTGTGTGTGTGTGGTGTGTTTGAGCTCGCTGCTTTGACTATGTTTTCTCTCAGCTAAACCCTGTCAGAGACCCAGGTCTGTGTTGTGTTCTGGCTCGCCTCGCTGCCAAGAGAGACCATTAACACGGTTAAAGTGGAAAAACACAGGAGAAGAAGTCGACGCTATTTCCATAATTTGCCTTTAATCACAAAAAGGATAGCAAAGTTCAAAACACCCATGTGGGGTTTAGAGCTAATAATGAGTCTAAAAGCTCCAAACATTGGTTTGCTCCGAGCTCCTACAGCCCGATCAAAGGGATACCGAGTGAATATGTGACCGCAGCAGGTGAAAGGGGACCAATCAAAATGTTGGCAACCAAGTCGGCAACCAATCAAAATGTTCTGACTTTTATTCTGAAAAATGTAAATACATTTCAACAGTGTTGAAAATCAATGACACACTCGCTAGTCAAGCCAAAATATTGCAATGCAATGGATTCGGTAAGTAATCCCGACTACTCTACACTAGGTAGTAGTGGGGATTACTCACCGAATCCATTGCATTGATTTGTTTTATTTTAATCTGAAGCCTGTGATTTCATGGTCAATGAAGCCGACATGCTGATGCAGAGAGTGTTAATGAGCCACAACTATGTTTTAAGTGGGAAGTTCGGGCTGCTTGTCAAAAGCCGCAAAAGACAGGAAATTTATGAGCACCGCTCATGCATAACTTCACCGATGCACTAACAAGGTTTTCCGGCACACAGCTTTGATACTTATATAGCTATAATACTGTACTGTATGTTGGTCTGCTGCACTTCAAACAGGTTGCTTAGATAGATAGATAGGTAGATAGATAAATAGATAGATAGATAGATAGATAGATAGATAGATAGATAGATAGATAGATAGATAGATAGATAGATACTCTATGGATCGCTAAAGGGAAATTCAGGCGTTACAGCAGCTCAGACCACAAAACAACAACAACCAAATAAAGTGACAATTGAATAATAGGCAAAAAAAATAAATAGATATGAAATAGATACAAAATAAAGATAGACCAACAGACATTTGGGACCTTATATACAGTACAGGAGGTAAGTTTTAACATCGTCCAGCCTGACAGATCGACCCAGCCGGAGGAAGAGTTGTACCGTGTTATTTTGGTATCTTGGTCGACTACAACTGCAACCTATAACAGAACAAAGTGAGTTTTCATGGAGAACGGAGTCAGGGTTTTAGGTTTCAGCAGGGATGGTAATGGAGGTTGTGCAGTAAAAGGCAGCTGAGGCTCTAGGACAGGAGACGAAGCCCAATCTGTAGTTAACAGACCTCCAAACACTTCATGGCTCTGGTTTGACAGACAGATAGGTCGGCCTATTGTAACTTTGGGGATGGCTTTAGGATTCAAGGCTCCAGATCGTAGGAAAAGGTGTTTAAAAAATAACAACGTGTGGCAGCTTTTAGAGTCCCTCCTCAACTTATCAATTCAGTATGGCCATTAAAATTACATTAATTGATTGGTCCATATGTTCCTTGCCTGCAGCAGCGGAGAACATCAGACTAGCATTCGTCAAAAAACATCAGCATGTTGGCCTTCACCAAACATCGCCTATGGGCATTTAGATGCCATATTTTATGAATCTAATAAAAACGACATTAACTATCATCCACTGCTCTGAGGCATTACCTGACGGGGTCTGAAAACCACGTCTTAATCGGTTGTGTAGCAACTGCTGTAGGCCTGACTAAGAAAACGCCTTCATTTGTATGCTAATTTTATAAGGTGCGTGGTAAATGAAAACGCCCAAACTCATTGTCGTACGTCGCTTTGTCAAAGGCGTCTGCTAAATGCCCTAAATGTAATTGTCAATGTAAATGTAATTGTTTTATATTCATATTCAGGTGATGTGTAGACAGTGGCACGGTATGTGGCACACATACGACATGGCGTCACAATCAGAGGTGAAACGGCTGAGACATTAATCAAGACAATTTGTTCGTGTTCAAATTGTGGCTCGACTGAGGGCATACAGATACATTCACGCACATCCACACACACACACACACACACACACACACACACACACACACACACACGCACGCACGCACGCACGCACGCACACACACACGCACACACGCACGCACGCACACGCACGCACACACACACACACACACACACACACACACACACACACACACGCAAACAAGTAATGCTGTATTGAACAATCAACAAACCCCTCTGCTGGTACTTTCCCTCAACAACAAAGATGAATAGTCGAGCCAGAGCCGGGCATGGCCGCTCCCTTTCAGCTGCTCAGCCTCATGAACAGTAACGTGGCTGGAATCAGCAGCACGAGGGCCTGCAGCACCAGCAGTAAGCAGCAGCAGACCTCCGTCATACACTATAAAACAATCACTATGATGCAGCACTAAGGCAACTAGGGCTTTCTGTGTTTGTTCACCCTTTGACTGTGTGTGTGTGTGTGTGTATAATATGCACATATGATGTGTGTGTGTGTGTGTGTGTGTGTATAATATGCACATATTATGTGTGTGTGTGTGTGTGTGTGTGTGTGTCTGTGTGTGTGTGCGTGTGTGTGTGTGTGTGTGTATGTTGTTGTGTAATGTGCCGTTGGGCAGCCTGACATAAGACAACCTCCTCCTCTGTTTGGCTTCAGTTTACTGAGCAGAGCTCCTCTGGGAGGGAAGCCTGCTCCCTTGAACCGCTCATAAAGCCTCCCAGTACCCAGATCAATGTTCCCGCTCCTTCCCAATTTATTACATTCCCATTTCTAAATGGGACGAGACAAAACTGAGGTTCGCCAGCTTTGATGGAATCTTGAGGGACTCCGTCGGAGCAGAACGAACGAAAGCAGAAATAAACGAGAAGAACAGCGATGGGGTTCTTTGTGTAACGGAGCAACGTTCAGCGGGATGATATGTCATGGGCCAATGTTGTTAGATACCCATCAGGAGAGAGATTGGTGCAATGTAGGGGCCAATTCAGAAACGCCTCATTTCGTTTTCATTTAACCTTTATTCATCCGAGTTTGTCTCGTCGAGATGAAATCTCTTTTACCAGACAGATCACAGCGGTAACCCTGGAGCGGCAAAGAAAAGAAAAGGGAATCTGTAAACACACACGGCTGCTTCAACACAGGTCAAAACAGAAAGAAAGAGAGAGAGAGAGAGAGAGAAGAGAAAATAAGAATATAACAGTGTGTAATAGTCACTTTCGTGTGACTTTTAGGTGAGTTTTCACATTACTTTTTAAGTCCTCAGCAAGAAGCCTTATCCTCTAAGCCTTAGATGTTGCCTGGTAATTAAAGAGATTTGATCACGCCATTGTGGTGAAAGGCAAACGGCCTCTGTATTCTCGCAAGACCTACACCAGATAGGATTGACAATATGTGCAGAGAGATCATGGTTATTCTCAGTCCTGCTGGCCAAGTCGATTCTTATCAGGTTTTTTCCCTCCCATCCTTCCGTTGAAACATTATATTATTGGCCGAGAGGCCGGAGCCTCACATTCCAGTAACATTTATTACCAGAGCACGGCCGGCCTTCCATCGCTCACATCTTCAAAAACTAGTCAGCTAGGGTGTAGAGGAACTCAGACAGAATGCCAATCCAATAACACCTTTTCATCCTGGGGCTCTCGCGTTGTCTGGTCTCCTCAGGAACAAACACAACAACAACAACAACAACAACAATGACATCCATCAGCATGTGTTTCTCTTCTGTCCTCCACCGCCAGAGTACACTGTTGAATAAAGCAGTCCTGGTAGAGGTATCCCCCATACACGCTGCTCCGCCTGAACACTAGGGGGGCTGGCGGAGGGGACAGGGGGCGGGACGGGGGGATGGGGGGATGAGGCTTTTTTTAAAAGGCAGAGCAGTGAGGAGAGAACAGAATCCACTGAAAATATGGATTTCCCCCTCTGTAAGACCACCTGGAACAAGAGGCATTGGCCGGGTCGGATCTATTGACAAGGAGGGGATAATTGACATCCTGACAGGCAACGGTTGCTGCTGCTGCGTGTGTGTGTGTGTGTGTGTGTCTGTGTGTGTGTGTGTGCTCGGTGTGTGCTTGGGGGGCGGCGCATCTTTGATACGTGCCGATCGTTAGAGCCGGGGAACAAAGCACAGCGCAGCGGCCTTATTGATCCAGAGCCGCGCCTCGGCCGTGGAGATGAGAAGGCGCCG
>NC_137676.1:59605341-59607841 GCF_963989245.1 Nansenia antarctica
GTGTGCGTGTGCATGTTGCCGGCAGGGACCTTGTGAAACCAGACCTTTTACAAGCTCTTCTGTTTCATTTGCCTATAATATTAAAAGATGTAGGTCTTTTTTTCAGAGTATAATAACTGAATGATGTCGTTGGATTCTGTTAAACAGCCCCTTCAGCCGTTCCCCTTTAATGTCCGGTGATAAATGCATCATTATAATCCACTCTTCCAAAATAATTAGGATGTTTATGGGCTCCATAAATAAGAACCAAAAGAGATGTGCTTACGTCGGGATTTCTTTTACGGCTCCTTTCTGATGGTTTCACGAGAACAGAAAGAGGATTTCAGCTTTGTTCTACCCCATATATGTTCTCGTTTTAATGCTTTAAAAGGAAAGCGCTTTGAGATGCATTTTATGTATGAAAGGTGCTACACAAATGAAGTCTATTATTATTATCATTATTATTACCGTTAGTATTATTATTATTATTTCCCATTTCCCTACTGCATACACAGCGAATCCATCCCAGAGGCTTGTTTTGATTGGCTGTGACGGCTGGATGCTGGATGCTGCATGCTCTGTCTTCCTGTCGCTGTGCTCCCAGTTCTGGAGAGAGTGCAATTACATGCGGAGTGACATCCCCTCCAACAACACTCCAACTGGGTTACCCGGAGAAGGACCGCTAACCCATGAAGACACAAACGCGTATGCATACACATTATTCTCTTGGCATACACAAATGCACGCGGTCATTACAACGCATCTACAACATCCAGATAGACAATCTGGCAATCAGAAAACAAACAACATTTGCATATTTGCCTTTTCCCTTTCCGTCGCGAGCCGCGAGATCAGAATCCTGTCCCCCCAGAAAGCCCTGGCTGTTACTTCTAATCAGTAGGGCTAGACAGGGCCTGCGCTTAAATAAGTTAGTCACTGATTTAAAGTTTTAGGGAACGGAAACATTTAATGACTTGGGAAGAACAAATGCCAGCCTATTAGGCACAAAGCCGACTGGAAAACCCAGTGAGCACTGTTTAAAATGTAGCGCTAATTAAAGCATGGGTCCTCAGTGGGTTTTCTTGTCCGATGTGTTTTGCGAGGATCTCTTGCCGTGTATGTGTGTGTGTGTGTGTGTGTGTGTGTGTGTGTGTGTGTGTCTGTGTGTGTGTGTGTGTAATTGCCTCTCCCAAATTCCCCTCAGTCTATGGATGTTACAGTAAGGAAAAGAGGCTTGATGTACTGAACATGCACACACACACACACACCCACACACACCCACCCACCCACCCACCCACACACACACCCACACACACACACACACACACACTCACACACACACACACACACACACACACACACACACACACCCCACACACACACACATACACACACACCCACACACTCCCCCCCCCCCCCCCCCCCCCCCCCCACACCCACACAGAGAATGCTATAGTGGTTAGGAGCAGGAGGCCAGTTAAAAGTAGTCTAGTCAAGCTGGAGTGTGCGTGCAGCTCTCTCTCTAGGGGTGTGAGAGATCCTGCGGCAGTGTGCTGACAGGACTCTGTGGAGCCCTGGGGCCAGTTAAACCCAGACTGAAGCCTCCCAAGGCTGTGGGAGCGCTGGGCCCAGTTAAACCCTGCCAAACACTGCTGCTGTAACCGACAGCTTATCTCTGTGGCTTATCATCATCACTGACACTGAGACTTAAGGTACTTTAGCAGGCAGCTCTCGGACTCCCAATCCTTTAGGGGGGATTTAAGTGGTCCTGACTCTGTCCTGTGGCGTGAAGTGGGGGGGGGGCTAGGATAACGGTGTGGCACAACAGATTAGGAGGTGGAATGAAAACGGCTCCAGAACTCCGGGTGAGCCACTCCAACTCAAAGAGCCGGGACCGGAGAGGGCAGGGAGGGCAGATAACACAACCCCATGTGTGTCGTTGAGTTGGAGAAAGAAGGGAAAGGGAAAGGAAGACATAAAGAAAGAACAAATGAACGATCCAACCAACCAACCACGAAAGAAAGAAAGAAAGATAGAAAGCAGAATTGCAACGCCACCCCCCCCCCCCCCCACACCTACTTTCTGCTAAAAAGGGGTCCAGATCCCCCTGGGCCAGTGTCAAAGGGGTGTCAGGGATTAGACCAGCAGGGCAGCGGAGGAGGAGCAGTTGGCTCGTGCCAAAGAGCCTGACCTTCTAACACTGGCCAAACATCCTGGGGAAGATTTTGGGCACGTATTGCAACTCCCATAAGTCTCCCCGCTTGGCACAGGCTGTGTGAGGAGAGTGAAGGACGTGAGGTGCATGGGTGAAGCCGGCGTTTGACAGTGAGAATGTTCCTTTTAACCTCCGTTCAGGACACGACCTTCAATCTGCCGCTAAACTGGAGAAAGAGCTGTTATAGACGGACAAGACGGTGATTGCATTATTGTTTCCGTCTATCAACTGGCTGTCTGACTGGGAACTAGTGACTTGACTAATCTAAACTAGTAACTATCTGACATGACTAATCTAAACCAGTTA
>NC_137676.1:59615341-59622841 GCF_963989245.1 Nansenia antarctica
CAAGATTTATCTTTCATTTCTCGTGCCCACTGGATGGAAAATAATAATTTGCTGCCGACTCGGCACACAGTGGGGACTGACATTGCTGTGGGTTCAAATCTAATAGAACTGCGGGCCAAAAAGAAAATTGGCTCCTATTAATAAGGCGGTATAGCATTAACTGTGCCGTGCGCGGGGGCTGTGATGTTTAAATCCGGATGTGAGCCATTTGGCCTGTCGCAAGGTCGCATCATGCCAGGTTAGGAGACTTTCTTTTCTTTTCTTTTTTTGCTCTGACTGCTATGTGGATACAACCATGGAGGACAACACTTTAAACACTTTGAATAGAGGTGACCATCATCGAGGAATCCTAGTGAGTTTCTGTTGGAGGGTTAAAAGGATTCACTGACGCAGACATTAATAACTGTACAGCCACATACACGCTCGCTATGCCAAACACCAAATATGATTTCTTTCTTATTATACAGGAAAAGACACATTACAGATGTGTTAATGTAGACTGGCCTGACTCAGTTAAAACTGGTTCACAGCAGGTTCCTGTTCTGCATCACAAAAATACAAGGCAACTATCACATCATTTCAACCCATGTGTTACAGGACTTCATTTCATCATCAAACAGTGAATAAATAATAGATGCAATCTGCGGCAATCAGACTTTTATTCAGAAACATTTAAATAAATGTAGTTGAAAATCAAGACACACTCGGTAGTCAAGACAAAATATTGGATTCGGTGAGTAATCCCCACTACTACTTAGTTAGTGTAGAGTAGTGGGGATTACTCACCGAATCCATTGCAGTGCAAAGTTTTGGCTTGACTAGCCAGTGTGTCATTGCTTTTCAGCAATGTTGAAATGTTTTTACATTTTCCAGAATAAAAAATCTGAACGTTTTGATTGGTTGCTGACTTGTTCCCTCTTTCACCAGCTTGTAGCGAGGCCCAACTGTTTCCAGCAGATAAGTCTCACAAGACCCACTTGAGTTCAGATCACCTCACATGCGTCAAGGTTGAATAACAGACAATACTGTGTGAAAACCCGCCCTGGAGGAGAGGGGTATAAATGTGAAAGTCTAAATGTGTATTTTTATCTATGTTCTGGGTGCTCTGTTTGCTAGAGAAAGACTGCCAAGCTTGCAACCATTAAAATAAGTTAAATAGAACATATTGTGTAGGTGCCTATTTATGCAGAGGCACACAGAGAGTACTAAAGTGGTAACCACGACAGGTGTGGACTTGCTTAGAACGTCTGACAGCAGATTTTATGTCATGCACCCCCATAATCCTGCACCCCCAGAATCTCAGGAGACAACATTTTAACCCAGGATTATGCAGCATGTGTTGTTTCCATTTCTTGAATCCTTGTTCCTCTGGTTAAGTCTAGTGTATAGTTCAAAGAGTGCATTGATTTCTGTTCATTGTTTCTGTATCATTATACTCAAGCATTACGGCACAAGAGGCTGTGTGTAAATAAAGACAGAGATGTGGGCGTAGTTACAGGCTTGTTAAGCTCGCTGTTAGGCTCGTTGTTAGGCGTCGTTGTTAGGCTCGCTGTTAGGCTCGTTGTTAGGCTGGATGTGAAGCGGACTGAGCACGGGCTCAAGTGCCATATTGCTTTCGGTTAAAAAACTAAACAGAGAATTATAACAAGAAAACCTGCAGTAGGGCCAACTTATTAACCACTGCCTTGTGTACTTATTATACACTGCCTTGTGTACTTATTATACACTGCCTTGTGTACTTCTTGTTAACAGATTTTTGGTGGTTTCTGCCCTGAGCTATTAGTTCCCAGAATGGCCATTGTTGTCATGGTAACGTTTTAACGACTCTCTGTGAATCACAATTATTGTTCTGATCGATCCATTGTATAACTATAATTAACTTATAACATTGTATAACTATAATTAACTTATAACATTGTATAACTATAATTAACTTCATTACACTTTGAAAGGCTGAAGCACACAATGTTCAGAGGGAGGAGAGATATCTACAGAGACATCAGGGAGTGGGCAATATTTTCTTAGAAAATGTGCAAATGTTCAATGAAATATTAATAATATAATATTCAATATTAATATGAAATATTAATGACTGCATGAATGGAAGATGATATATGTTTACTTGCCTTATTATGTGTAAACACACCCTGGTACTCAAGGAAGCATGCTTTCATCGCCCGCCTACACACACACACACACACACACACACACACACACACACACACACACACACACACACACACACACACACACACACACACACTGATAGTATCTAGTTAACAGTCCACCTTGGGTGAACTGCAGAGGCGGCAGGCCTCCACTTCAAAGGGGTGATTTCAAAGCTACAGAAGCAGAAACCATTTTGCAATCAATACATTTCCATTACTAACCACTGAGAGTGTGCTGCCTTGCCTACATGTACACCAGGATGGACTGATAGTGTGCTGCCTTGCCTACATGTACACCCAGGATGGACTCGTCCACACGCTTTGCATAAACTTCAGACAGCTCTTTGTAGATAATCAATCTTTTTAAAAAATCAAAGAACATGCAATAACAGAAATAATTACTGGATCATTACTGTAAGTATTTGGAAGGAAGTTTGCACAGTGGGGAAGCAAGCAAGCTGCCACTGAAACAACCACACCGTATGTTGATCAGAAACAAAAAGAAAGAAAAAAAAAAGCTAAAATGACAAATAAATAAATCAAGCACAATGGGTGAAAATCACTACCTGCCTGATTGAAAATAATAGTTGCCACTGCAATCATGCAATCATAGGAGTTCCTGTACCTGGCCCACAGACATAATGACAGCAAGATTGACCTTAATGTGTTCTATGTAATAATGACACAGTGCCTTTAACAACAGAAATGTTTTTGCCGAATGTTCTGTGCACTTTAAAAAGAAAGTGGTTAGATTCATCATCTTTTTACTCACTCTTCCACTTTTTCTTTGCCTCTCTCTCGCTCTCTCTCTCTCTCTCTCCATCCCCCTCTCCCTCTCTCTCTCTCTCTCTCCCTCCGTCTCTCTCTCTCTCTCCCTCTCTCTCTCCCTCCCTCTCTCTCTCTCTCTCTCCCTCCGTCTCTCTCTCTCTCTCTCTCTAACTCCGTCTCTCTCTCTCTCTCTCTCCCTCCGTCTCTCTCTCTCTCTCCCTCTCTCTCTCTCTCCCTCCCCCTCTCCCTCTCTCTCTCTCTCTCTCTCTCTCCCTCTCTCTCTCCCTCTCCCTCTCTCTCTCTCTCCCTCCGTCTCTCTCTCTCTCCCTCTCTCTCTCTCTAACTCCGTCTCTCTCTCTCTCTCTCTCTCTCTCCCCCCCTCCTCTCTCTCTAAGCCTATTTCACAGATAAACGTGCGTATTCTCTAGATTTATCACAGAGAATACGCACAGAGAATGTGCGAAGCAGCGCCACAGCCTCTGACGCAGGAAGCCCATCCAAATTGAATGGGCTGCAGTTTCCTGTAAGAAGCCCGGGCCGGAGGAGACGACCCAGGACAGGCTGAATACACTTACTCTGCTGAGATATTCACTGTGCCATCGCCGCGCACTTTATCCGCTGATTAATCCTGATTCATGATGACAGCAGATTACAGGGGGAGGAAGCAGAGGCAGGCTGCCAGACTCCCCCGCCGCCCGTGCCCCGGAAGTGACACGACATCAGATGTGACAGCAGCCGGCGAAAGAGGGAACAAGTCGGCAACGCTCCAAATGTTCAGACTCGTATTCTGCAACATTTAAATAAATGTCAACGTTGTTGAAAATCAACGACACGCTCTCGCTAGTCCAGCCAAAATGTCGCAATGCAATGGATTCGGTGAGTAATCCCCACTACTCTACACACTAACTAGAATAAAAGTCCGAACATTTTGATTGGTTGCCGACTGGTTCCCGCTTTCACCAGCTGCTGTCACATACGTATAAGCCATGTAGCTGAGGCTTAGCAAAAGCGACTTTACTGTACAGTATGTGCATATATTGTATTGCATAAACATATACATATATGCAGGATTGCAGTAGCTATTCTAATGTTATGGGTTCTAATTCCTGCTGGGATATATATATGCAGGAATTGAACCCATAATCTTAGAATTGCTAGTGCAATTCTGCATATATATATATATATATTTTTTAATGCAATACAATATGCACATACTGTACAGTAAAGTCGCTTTATGTGTGAAATAAGCTTAGATGCAGAGATATATCCTGCTGGGATATATATGTATATATATATATATCCCAGCCCCAGCGTACATACATATATATCCCAGCAGGAATTGAACCCATAACCTTAGAATTGCTAGTGCGATGAGTCATCCCTCATCAGTCCTCACCAGTGCTCTGCTGTAATGACACCACAATAGCAGCAATCTTCCTGTTCTCACATCAAAAGGGAAGAGGTAAAAAGAAGGAAAGACAATTGAACCCACAGAATTGCTCGAGCCGTGCTCTGTCACCTGAGCCACAGAGGAGGAGGAGACAGGAGGAGAGGGTAGACACCATGATGACAATGGCCGTCTGACAGTGAGGTGATTAACCCTGCACTGCTACAGGATGACTTTTATAGCTACTAACCTCAACCCTGCACAGCTACGGTATGACTGTTATAGCTACTAACCCTAAACCTAAAATGTATTGTTTATTTTATCTAACATTAGACTATCTAACATTATTTTATCTTCATTATCCCAATGCAAGACGACACATATTGGGAAGGAGCTGTTGAAGGTTATTGCAAGATAGTTGTTGACGGTCAGAGGGGTTCCTCATCCTCACCCATCCTACTATTTCACACTATCACCCCGACCCCAAAATCCTGCTCTATTTACCAAGTACAGTAGGGCGTGATATATATCTGTACATACACACACGCCTGTTGTCACCTCAAGCTTACCATAGCTAGTACCACATCTTTAATTGGGCCGGTTTGATTGGACCACGACAGAATGAAAACCACACCTCTCTAGGACACATTCCCATAGTCAAGTCAGTGCTTGGTAGAGGAGTATTACCATGGTAACTGGTCCTGGCAGAGATAATCACAGAATATGATTTCCTGATTGACGGCAAAGACAGTGGCAGTGAGTGATGGCGTATTGATCTTTACATCCACTGTGTCAGTCAGTCAAGGCTCATGGGAGCTGTGTGTATGGCGTGTGTGTGTGTGTGTGTGTGTGTGTGTGTGTGTATGTATGTGTGTGTGCGGCGTGTATATGTGTGTGTGTGTGTGTGTGTGTGTGTGTGGCATGTGTATGTGTGTGTATGTGTGTGTGTGGTGTGTATATGTGTGTGTGTGTGTGTGTGTGTGTGTGTGTGTGTGCGTGTGTGTGTGTGGCATACCACGATGCACATCTCCTCTGTGAACAGGTAAGCACCGTGTAATCAGCAAAGGTGGACTTTGTGTCAACATCAAACACTTGTGGGTCAATGTGTGGGGGTGGGGTCGGGTATGGGGGGGGGCTTAAAGGGTAGGACTTAAAAGGATTACCTCGCTTAGATTCCAGCTGATGTTTCGGGATCCCGCCAATTTGCTTGGCTGAGCTAATTAAAAGTAGAAGGAGCCAGCGAGGTCACTCAAGGGCATCCTCACTCCTCCCTGCCTCCCCTTTAAGATTAATTAGCGCTGCCATCACACAGGTCTCCATTTGAAGCCAATCATTAATAATACACAGACACATAGTCACCCCCCCCTCCCTATGGGAGACGTGTAGCCCTTTAATTACTGTCTGAAATCAGAGACGGCATCGTTCGCCACACACAGGCCATGACATATGTCACTCACAAGTGGGGGAGAGGAAGGGAAATAATGGAGGGAAAGATGTGAGAGATGGAAGGAGGTATGGAGAGTGAGAGAGCGAGAGAGAGAGAGAGAGAGAGAGAGAGAGAACAAGGGGTGTCAACATAGAAAAAGCGAGACTGATTTTTTCGGCTCACCGCCCTCATCAGCGCGCGCAAGTGCTCTGCTGTAATGACACCACAATAGCAGCAATTTTCCTGTTCACTTCAAAAGGGAAGAGGTAAAAATAAGATGAAAAAAAAGAAAACTATTTTTCAACTGTCACTTTCTCCAGAGGAACCAACGTTAAGCAGACAGCCTAATGTTACGCAATTTCTTTTAGACGTCAAGGATGGCAATTTTGAACGTGGCCAAAATGTCCGCCCTGACAAAAAGCTCTAAACGCAGCACCGACTCTGGCTCCAATTAGGAGGCAAACCTCGCCGGAGAGAAATGCTCGCCACCGCCGGCGCCCGGGGGAGAGAAACTTTCATCGGGCACGAACCCAGAGACGCTTTGAAGAGCGCCGTGACAAATTCCAACTCGTGTTCCTTTGCGGTCTCGACAGGCATCTGTTTGATGGGCTGACAGCACCGTGTACATCACATCAGGGTTAACCTCTCAGGACTGACACGTTGTACTGGTGTATCGTATAAACTGCCTTGCTTTTTCCGAACTGCACCATCATCACACACATGCACGCACACCTACACACACACACACACACACACACACACACACACACACACACACACACACACACACACACACACTCACACCCACTCTCAATGGTGATGTGTTTTGAGGAAAATTCTCCAAAAACTCTCCAACCCATCACCATTGAGAGTGGGTGTGAGTGTGTGTGTGTGTGTGTGTGTGTGTGTGTGTGTGTGTGTGTAGGTGTGTGTGTGTGTGTGTGTGTGTGTATGTGATGATGGTGCAGTTCGAAAAAGCATTCTCAGTCATTCAGGGTGTTCAGAAAAAAACCTTCCTGCTCCCTTCTGTGATGTCATCCTCAACTCCAAAAGTCTCTAACAGCCCCCCCCCCCCCCCCGCCTCGCCCCTTTCCTTGTCTCCTAATCAGCCACAGTAGAAGCCATTATATAGATCCTTGAAAAACGACCCAGCAGATCAAAGCTCCAACTTAAACCCCACCTGCCTGCCGTTGCTCTCAGACAAAACGAGGGATGCGTCGGCCGTCCCATAACTCATCTTCTTCACGCTCGACCTCGCCCCACTGGTCTGTGCTGCCTGCATCATCGCCATTCATCACCGCGTGTCCCAAGAGCGCCGTAATGATCCCCTGCCTGATTGGCTGGGAGGGAAACCGAGAGTCAAGGACACAGCAGATTGGTCCCCATGGCCCCCCCCCCCCCCCGCTGTGGAGAGGGTCTGACCCCCCCCCCCCCCGCCTTAAATGCTTGGACGACCGTCTTCCTGGGTCCCCCAGGGCAGGTCAAATCCCCCCCCCCCCCTGATACACACACACACACACACACACACTCCTCCACCTTGGGGGGGCTGCACCATGGGGGGCTACGCTTCACAGCCCTGGATGATGGAGTATTAATTATACCTCCATAATAAATAATGAACTCGAGCAAATTAGAAAGATTAATCAACTGTGATTGGAGGAGAGGCAGTCCCTCTGCAAAGTAGGCGCCTCCCCTCTCAAGGCAGAGCAGGGGAAGGATGAATCACGGTTTAAAACCTCCTCCAGACTCGG
>NC_137676.1:59627841-59630341 GCF_963989245.1 Nansenia antarctica
TAGAGAGGACCAGGATAGACAGGATGTAGAGGACCAGGATAGACAGGGTGTAGAGGACCAGGATAGACAGGATGTAGAGGACCAGGATAGACAGGGTGTAGAGGACCAGGATAGACAGGGTGTAGATGATAGACAGGGTGTAGAGGACCAGGATAGACAGGGTGTAGAGGGCCAGGATAGACAGGTGTAGAGGAGGTCTGAAGGCCACTGAGACACGGAGGGGATGAGGTGGTGCTGCTGCTTTGTTTCCAAAGCAACACCCTTCGCCCACACACACACACACACACACTGTCCTCCCCCCTCGCCAGACGCCTCGATAACACACACACACACACACTGTCCTCCCCCCTCGCCAGACGCCTCGATAACACACACACACACACACACACACACACACACACCACTCTCACACACACACACACACACACACTCACACACTGTCCTCCCCCTCGCCAGACGCCTCGATAACACACACACACACACACACACACACACACACACACACACATACGCACACACACACACACACACACACACACACACACACACACACATACACACACACACACACACACACACACACACACACACGCACACACACACACACACACACACACACCTATCTAGATCCCATCGTGTTCTACCTGTGCAGGAAGAAGCCAACAGCCAACAGCCACGGGCTTCAAGGTCAGCAAACATCCCGCTGTCCCTCATATCAATGTCGACGTTCACAAACTGTTTGATTGATTGATTGATTGAAAACTTTATTAGAAGATTTGCAGAAGTAGGTACATGAAAGTACATATTACATACAAGGTCAACTAACAGGATAAAAACCCAAGAAAGCCACTGGCTTATTTCAATTGGGGTCCTTGATTCTCAATTCATCGTTACATGTAAGACAGACAAAAAAGCTAGTACTATCTACAAGATAATACAGACAAATAACTATTACTATCTACAAGATAAACACACATCCATCATGGGAAGAACAATACAACAAAACATAAGGTATGTACAGCGGGTAGGACAGGTGGGGACATACACCACAGGTGGGGGCGGGGGACAAAACACAAAGTATGTACAGTGGGTAGTTCGGGTCTTTTAATCTGATTTTTGATTTAGAGGGTCCAGTTACGGATTGCAGCCTCCTGTAAATGTTTTTTGAGAGTGGTTTTGAAGGTGGGCAGTGTTTTGCACTCCTTTAAGATTATAGGAAGGGCGTTCCACATTTTTACTGCATAGTTTGCAAACGAGTTTAACCCCTTGTTTGTGGTGCAACGCGGTTGAACGTGGTTCGTGGAGCTTCCTCTGGTGTTGTATGTGTGGACGTTGTTCACTTTTTGGAAGTATGTTGACAGGTACTTGGGTGTCTTTGTGGTGTAGCGTATCTTGAAGACCAGGCCCAGTGCAAGCTGCTGCACTCTGTCAACTACTCGTAGCCAATCAAGGCTCAAAAAATGAGCAGCGGTTAGATGTGTCCTAGGGTTGAGGCCTAGCAGAAGCCTAACCAGTTTATTTTGGGCTGTCTGGAGTCTTGTTTTATGGGCCTTTGTGGTTCTATAGTACCATGATGTTACGGCATAGTCGAAGTGACATTGAATGAGAGCTCCTGATAGGGTCCTCAGTGTGTTTTTACTGACAAGTGAGGATATCCTGTACAAGAATCTAGTTCTATGGTTAACTTTTTTGATTACTTTTGCTGCCATTTTATCTCCGGAAAGATTTGCCTCTAAGATGGAGCCCAGGTATGTAATATCCTCTTTTCTTGTGATATTAATGTTACCCACTTTTATTTTAAAATTTTCAGCCTTTCTGAGTTTAGATGGGGATCCGTATAGGATGGTTTCAGTTTTACCTAGGTGTATTGATAGTTTATTGTCAGCTAGCCAGATGCAGATTCTACTCAGTTCAGTGCTTAGCGCTTTTTCCACCTGCAATATGTCCCTGTCAGAGACCAGCAGAGCCGAGTCATCCGCGAACAGGAACAAATTGCAATCACATGCTGATGACATGTCATTCACATATATTAGGAACAATAAAGGTCCCAAAATGCTTCCTTGTGGAACGCCGCAGGTCACTGGGAGGGGGGGGGACAGTGTTCCGTTCACACTAACCACCTGTTCCCTCCCCTCTAAGTAGGATTGCATCCAGCTCACCGATGTTCTATCGAACCCAATTGCTTTCAGTTTATCTAACAATATGTGGTGATCTACTGTGTCGAAGGCCTTCTGGAGGTCCAGCATGCCCATGCCGCAGTACTTGCCCGAGTCCACCTCATGGTTGATGTGGTCGTTCAAATAGAGAAGGCATGTGTCAGTGGAATGGGATGTTCTGAATCCTGATTGAAATTCATACATCAGCTTTTTTTCGGTAAGGTACCGTATTTTCCGGACTATAAGTCGCACCCGAGTATAAGTCGCAGCAGGCCAAAAATGGGCCATGAAGAGGAAAAAACCACATATAAGTCGCACTGGACTATAAGTCGCATGGTTCAAGG
>NC_137676.1:59640341-59642841 GCF_963989245.1 Nansenia antarctica
CTCTACTCTTTCTCTCTCTTTCTCTCTACTCTCTCTCTCTCTCTCTACTCTCTATCTCCCTACTCTCCCTCTTTCTCTACTCACAGGAAACTCATTAGAGTTGCATGACTGCAAAGATTCTCACTCTGGTTCTCGCTCCGTTTCGGAAAAGAACATTCATCGAATACAAGAGGCTTCGACGTAAAAACAGAGGAGGCTTCCACTCTCCACTCTGCTCAACATGGGGGTATTTAATATTCATCAGAGGGCCGGGTGGTGCTTTATAGGCTACGACGATCTGCGGCATGCACTCCTGCATTCGTAATGGATACACACACACACACACACACACACACAAACACACACACGGCAACGTTCGCATTCCCTAGGTGACCGGGGGGCAGCCCAGTCACACAGCAGTACATCATGTATATAACAGAGGTGGCGCAGCTCGGCATTCTGGGACGACACAGACGATGTGTCTGTTCCTCAGCTTGTTGGCATTGATTAACATTATGACACCGTTGTAAATGGTTATCGGAAGTGTGTGTGTGTGTGTGTGATTGTGTGTGTGTGTGTGTGTGTGTACGTGTGTATGTGTGTGTGTGACAATGTTGAACAGAATGCATCAATGCTGGTGTCACAGAACCCATTAGGACGCTGCGGAGGCCGCCGCCGCCCCGGGACAAAGACCTAATCTGAAGTGGACTGCAGGACAACTGTTGGCAAAGTCAGTCTGGGTCTGTGGACCAGATAAGGAACTGGAGCCCCCCACCACCCCCCCCCCACCCTTGGCACCCAATGAAGATTTCAGATAGGATTGCTGTGGTATTATCTCAATGAGAAATCCCTTCCCTTGACTTGGAGAGCAGCAAAATCAATAGTCCATCAGAGCAGAGAGAGGAGAGAGGACGGCCTTGCTTGACTTTGGCAAGTCTGTACCTGCTCAGTAAAATAGTAAACAGTGAGAGAGAGGGAGACAGAGAGAGAGAGAGAGATAGAGAGAGAGAGAGACCTAGAGAGAGAGAGTACAGATCCACTCAGCAAAACAATAGACAGTAAGAAAACGGGGAGTAAACCTGAGTAAAAAAAAACATTACAGGACAACAACAACAACAGCTTCTTAAAAACAACAAGGGTAGAGTAAATATGTCTTGTGAATTACTGCAAAATTAATTCCTGACAGAATAAATATGGTCGACATCAGGATGTGTCACTCAGGATGTCTTAATGAAGCTACCAGCGCTGTCAGGGATACACACTCACTGTCAGACCAGAGGTGGGCATCTAGAGGGGGGGGGGGGGGGGGGGGGGGTATCTAGAGGGGGGGGGGGGGCATCTAGAAGGGGGGGGGGGGGCATCTAGAAGGGGGGGGGGGTATCTAGAGGAGAGAAGGGTATCTAGAGGGGGAGAGGGGGGGGGCATTTAGAGGGGGAAGGTATCAAGTATAGGTTGGGGAAAACGTCACAGTGTCCAGATGTCACACTTAAAAGTTTGGCAAGGACGCTTTGGTTGGCAAGGCACCAAACCCCAGGGACAAACCTCTCAAGGTCTCCTGTACGGCACCTTCAACTGGGCAGAGCGGCCCTCGCCGCCCCGCTCCGGTACACCACCCTGTCAACTACAGCTTGGATCCAAATCTAATTTTCTTTGTTTTTTTCCCGCTTACGGCATTTCAAGGCGCTTTTTTTGGGGGGGGCGACTATTTGTATTCGTCTGGAGTGTAGATCAAAAAGAAAAAGCCGGGCTTAGGAATCCTGATATACACATTTCTTTTTCGGAGAGGCTTTACCGCATTACGCACTTACGGTGGTGCCCCCGTGAGTGGATAACTACCCCTCCTTCCCCCTGCGCACTTTATACAATCAGAGCCAGAGAGGATGGAGTTATTTTCCTGGTGAATTCTCCCCAGACCTGCTATTTACCCTGCTTGTCAGGTGACCTGCGTGGCGGAGGAACACATTTGCTATTGTATCGCTGGGGTAGAAATGGATTTTTCCCGGTTGTTCCTCTTTCTTTGTTTCATAGCGGCTCCCCGCGACGCTCTCTGCAGCAACAACACTTTACGCAATATAACTCTTTTGTGAAACGCCGGAAAGACAAAATTAACGATATGGTTTAGGAAGTCGGTGTCTTGCTGTTTTGGTGCTCAGTTTTGACCAGGCCGCCTGCCAGCATGAGGTAGAGGTAGAGAGGTAGAAGCACACAGATTTCTTCTGATTAAGGTGTGAGGTATGGAGGAGAGAAATACACAAACACACACACACACACACACACACACACACAAGTCTCACCATGCTTTCAAACCTCCTCAGTGTTAATTCTACCAGGCGTTCCCGTCTCTCTAGTTTGGGAGAGCAGACGCAGTCCCCAGTGTGGCGCAGTAATAATGAGGTTTGGGTCCCCAGCGATGGTGAAGTCCTCTGGGGTTAAACCCCATCACAGCTGCTGCTGAGGACACATCCACTCCTCTCCCACCACAGAACCCCCAGGCTCTAACCCAGCTTTACAGCTAATCAAT
>NC_137676.1:59657841-59667841 GCF_963989245.1 Nansenia antarctica
CATAAGCACTCCGAACAGCTGTCAGCGTCTTTTGTTGCTATAGGAAACCACTACTCTGCTTGCGATTGATCAGCTGTCAGCAGTGTTATTACGGGTACGTTCGTAAATGCACGAACGGTCAGTTCGCTCGGGCAAAACCGTGTTTTCAGTCAGAGCACCCATCTCTGAGCGCTCCCAGAGCGCAGAGCTCTGAACTTTGGAACGTTGTTATGTTTTGATATACAGAGAGTCGTGAGAACAGCACAGAAGATCACCGGCGCCCCCCTCCCCTCTCTGGAGGAGCTGTACAACACACACTGTCTCAGGAGGGCCTCCAAGATCTCCAGGGACCCGACCCACCCTGGGCACGTACACTTTGTCAAGCTGCCCTCGAACAGGAGGTACAGGACCCCGGCCGCTAAGACAAACAGACTGAAGGACTGCTTCTACCACAGGGCCGTCAAGGCCCTGAACACAGAAAAGGCCTAAGTTCTGGGCCCAGGACAGTCCGGACGGATTGTATGGCAGCTAGTGCTGAGGCACAAACATGTACATTTTCAAGCCTGCAAACTGTGACACTTTAAAATAATGTGAAAAAATACTTTTGTGCAATATGACAACCCTAGTTGACTATCTGTGCAGTATAGTTCAGTGGATTGTGTACATAGCCTTTATTGATGTAAACCAGCTCCTTACCTTCTTGTGATTTTATGCTTTTATGCTTTTTCTAAAATGTGTTTTTTTTCCCCTTTCCTAACACCAGGGGAGCCACCCCTCCTAAATTTCGTTGTTTGGTACCTGTACTGTAGCAATGACAAATAAAGTCCATTCCATTCCATTCCATTCCATTCCATATGAGAAATTCGAACTAAGTGGTCAGTTTATGAAAATAATACCATAGAATACTAAATAAAATATTTAAATAATAGCCCCCTAGCGTTTGCCGCCATATTGTGACACCACCCCCCCCAAAGTCCAATCAAAAATGAATAAATATTAGCATCATAAAACAGCAATTTTGCGAAATGCAACACCAGCACACTTAAAAAACAAACAATGTTAGTTGTAATGTACAGTTTTGTAGCCTACTGTTTGTTCTGCACCGGACATGTGTGAAATTGCTGCTGTGTTATTGTTGTTCTGTGATATAACACAGAATATTAGTCAACATTAATATTCAGGGAAGAAAATAAGCCTACTTTTTTTGATGGGGGGCGGTAAGAGACCAGGATAATGGACAGGGGGGCGCTGGCCCAAAAAAGGTTGAGAACCACTGATCTATCCCTATCCTTCTCTGTGTGTTTGAGCTGCCTTTCCTCTCTGGTCTCCCCCCCAGACTCTAGTGTCCACTGACACAATCACAATCCTTCCATCCATCAATCCATCAATCCATCCATCCATTCAACCATTCATCCATTAGCCCATCCAGACACCCATCGATCCGTGCATCCATCCATCCACTAACTGCCAATGGCGCCTGGTCCTAGCATAGATTACTTTTTCTTATGATGACTGATGGATAGATGATTCACATAAACACACAATGTATTTGTTGTAAATCGCCTTGGATGAAGGCGTCTGCTAAATGCCAACAATGTAAATGTATTATGTAACCCTGACGACTCCCCAACTCTCAGCATTGGCAGACAACAGTACACACATCAGAGCGCACACGGCGCCAACAGACGCTAACCATCACACACTTTGATGGCGAACACACGTCATTAACACAACCACGCTTTATTGCAGTGATTTGGCCTCTTGCTCTCTTAAGCCATTTATTTCATCAGGCCCTGTGAAGCGTGGCGGGGTTAAACGCTAGAGCAGGCTTCCCGCCTCTGCCGCGTGTCATTAATAACCATGACATTGAGGTGTCCCACAGTCCTATTTGGAGTTCCTAGGCTCCTTGATGTAATAAATCAGAGCCGTTTAGTTCTCACCTTTGAATGGGCTGCGGTGGCCATCTGTGAGGCCCTTAAGGGTTCGGAGCTGACGCTAGGAGGCAGAGCTCTGGAGCTCCATGCTAAATCAGAATCAGAATCAAAATCAACATTTATTTAATTGCATCCAATGTACCGATGTACATCCAAGTACACAAGAGTAAAACTCTTTGGCTTAGGTTGTTCAACATCAGCATTGCAGCAAGACACAACATCACAATAATAGAGTAAAGTGAAATGAAGTAAAGTAAGTACAGCAGAACCAGTCGTACTACAGTGGAATCGATAGTGCAAATTCTGAGCGAAGATTACAAAAGACAGTATCCATTTGTGTGTGTGTGTGTGGGGGGAGGGGGGGGCAGGTTTTCCTGGTCACACAGCTAGGAAGAACTCATGCCCCCCCATTTTTTTCCCCAGGTCAGGTTACAAGGAAAACCTCATGTTCCCAACCTTCCTCATGTCTAAGATCACTTCTGAGAAGCCAATCAGATTCACAGCGGAACCACCCCACTTGACGTTCAAAGGCACACAGTGAATTCAGGCGGTTTGTGATGCAAATCTCCGGCAGTGGTCACAGTGATCACATTATTCTTTTTTATCAATAACAACCATGGTGCTTTGACTAAAAGGTTTGCAGAGGGGTTCTGATGAATCAATATCCACTGTGTCACAGGGGGATGCTATTGAAGACATGTCATCCTGACCACCAAGCTGTCTGACTGTCTAACAGGGGTGGGGGCGGGGGGGGGGGGGGGGGGACGGAGATGGGGACAAGGGAGGTACACATCACCTTTCAGACAGCTATGGGCTGCACTTATGCTTCCGAGAGGGGTATTGCTTGGCGTCGATTGGAATTGGAACGACTGCTGTCAGAAGCAGGGTTTAGATGGAGCCGCTGCTGGCCCTCAGATTGTCCCTTCATGTGTCCTCCTGCAGGGCTGTGATCAGAGCCTGATGACTCAGCAGGATCACTGCACTGATGGACAGGAAGGAGAAGAGACACACTGAGTCTCAGAGGCATCGATAGCTCCCTACTTAGAGCACTAAAAGGCCCGCTGACCAGTGGCGTACCGCAAAATCCCGAGGCCCACCCGCAAGGTGGCGGCGGGGGCCCTTTCGCAACGGAGGTTAACTCAAACGGATGTACATTTATTTTAAGGCTGCATAAAGCCTACAGCATAGACCCTATGGTTGGCCTGGACAGCTATCAGCTACAGCGCGCTGGCCGTTTGCTCAGAATCATTCTGACACCGTATGTGTGACTGTGTGTGTGACATGTCCATACACAAACGGCAACAAGAACAGACCGACAGGCTACCCACCACCCCGAGTTAATTTGATTCATAGATTAATACATATCTCTAACAATATCAAATAATAATAGACCATTCTTACCTTTAACAATGACCAACACGTCCTCTCCTCCTGGCATTCGTCTGTGCGAAGTCCTTCACTATGTAACATAGTATGTTTGTTAAATCCATTTGACGTGCGCGCTGGCTTTCAATGCTGAGAATCGCTAGTCTGGAGGGTATGTCCTGGGACATGGTGCTTCTCAGATAGCTTTGGATAATTTTGAGTTTTGAAAACGATCTCTCGGCCGGGTCAGCCTGCTGCAGTAACACTGACCTCCACAGCGGTGCCACAGGTGCATCCACGACGTTCGTCCCTGACCCAGGGCTAACTGCATCCCTACCCGCGTCAGTCGCAGAAGCTGCTTTGGGTCGGTTTGTGAGAAAATATTACATTTTGGGAAGTTTCGCTGCATTTTGTTACATTGTATATTGCTCTTGCCGTTTTTGCGCACCACTGAGGTACTTTCGCTTGCTCATTTTTCTGCAGGGTCTTGTGTCTCGCTGCCTAAAAAACATTTAAATAAAAAAGTTTGTATCGTAGTGCCGAGAGACGGGAGTCGTAGGCGGCGTATCAAATGACAAAGCTAAACGTTTAATGAATGACATGAACGATTGTCAACAACAGACTCAAGCAGTAACTGAATAAACAACTAGGGTACCACGCACTTAACTGTCCGTGCGGAACAATACTCCCAACCCACCGTGGGTGAATTATGTCAACCCACCACAGTATCCAATGTTAGGGGGCCCCCTAGAGGCTGGGGCCCCTCCCGCGGTGCGTCGCTTGCGGGCCCGTCCCCTACGCCACTGCCGCTGACACACACACACACACACACACACACACACACAAGCTGATACGCGCCCACATAGGCACGCACACACACACACACACACACGTATACACACAAATACAAGCGGATACGCGCTAACATACTCACACACACACACACGCGCACGCACACACCCACACACCCACCACCAGGTAATAGTGTCTCAGTAACTCAAAGTGCGTAGCCGAGTGCACTGCTGTAATCTCCTGACAGGGCCAGATGAGGCGTGTGTGAAATGAATCCAACACGTCTATTCAACAAGTCTGGTGTTCAGCAGCTCCACACGTCCGTCCTCTCTGGCCCCGGGGCTGAACAGGCAGTCAGAGGGAGGGCTGCTGCATATTCACAGGGAACTAACATGGTGGATTAAGGCTGTCACACCCATGGTCTGATCTTTGACTAAACCATGTCTGTCAAGTGTATGTGTGTGTGTGTGTGTGTATGTGTGTGTCTGTTAGTGTGTGTGTGTGTGTGTGTGTGTGTGTGTGTGTGTGTGTGTGTGTGTGTGTGCGTGTGTCTGTTAGTGTGTGTGTGTGTGTTAGTGTGTGTGTGTGTGTGTGTGTGTTTTTGTGTGGGTGTATGAGAGGAAACAGTCACACAATTCTGCATGATTGTTTTGCTGGCACAGAGCCTTCCATTACACTCAGTTTGAGGTGGATTGCTGCTCAGAAGTCATGCTCAGAATAGGCTTGATTGTAAACAACCTCATTTGAATATTGTTTTGTAAAATGAACTGTACAATTACAGCATTGTGTTTACGGCCAGAACATTTTTCTCTATGTAGAGTATAGAATATGTCTTCCTTACATGATGTGCCATTCACTCTAAGCACTCTAAGAGAGTACATAGAGTTGAAGCAGCAATATTGAAAATGCATTTGAGAAGAGGAACAATCATTGTCTCATTTCCTACACCACCACCACCTGTGGACCTCCATCCTCCCCTTCCTCTCAAACCCTCCCCCCCTCCCCTCTCCCCTCCATCCTCGACGCTTTCTCAAACTACTTCTCTCCTCTCCATCCTCCCCTCCCTCTCAAACCCTCTCCTCTCCTACTCTCCCCTCCCTTCACATCCTCCTCCTGTGTTATCTCATTTCCTCCCTCCTCTCAGTGCTCCTGCATGGCCTTAGGTTCAAGCAGCAATTGGCTGCCAACACAATCCCCCATAGCAACAACCAGGACCAGGATATAAAAAAACGGAAAAAAAAAGATCTCTAAATAAGAATAACCAAACAGACAACAATATCAATACCCCTCCTCTCTAAGAGCTAAAGGTCACACACGGTATTGATACAGCATCCCCGAGAATGTGCGGATCTCTTCTTGCGGAAGACAAGAGCTCAATGCGCCAGGGACTATGCTATGACCTCACACGTCAATCGGAGCAGCGACCTCGTCATTTCCTGACACCCTGGAGGTTTCTCTTGGCTCATGCAGGGGTCCCATGGCCGCTGCTTCTCATGTAGACCAGGCTTCTCCTGCCAATGTCTCGTGTAATGCCATCGCCCTGGGGCAGCGCTGTGAAATGTGCCAGCCTGCTGCGGTCTTCACGGGCAGCTGACTGCTGCCACTGTCGTAATCGGGGAGCGTGTAAGATATGCAAAGCCCAGGGACTCTGTGATATGACCGGCTCTCCTTCATACATATGAACGCAGTGAAATGGAACAAAACCCAGAAAAAAAGGGAAAGAAAGGGACTCACTGGCGACTAGAACTGTTTTTGGGGACAGGAACAGAGGGACAGGGTCGCGGGGCGACAGGGGTTTGAGGTTTCGACGTTCGCTGGTTGTCAACTCGTGTTTCCTTGGTTGTTATTGAGATGAGCCTCGGAAGGGCAAACGTGATTAAAGAGGGGGAGCCTTTGGTCATGGTGATGCTCGGCGACGGAGATCATTTGCCACTTTGCCGCTGTGTGTCAGTGTGTGTCGGTTCGCATTTGTGTGTGCGTTTGTGTGTGTGTGTGTGTGTGTGTGTGTCTGTGCGCATTTGTGTGTGCTTGTTTGTGTACATGTGTGTGTGTTTGTGTGTGTGTGTGTAAGCCGGAGATGCATTCCACAATCAACACAGCACACAGTTTTGCCTCGGGAGGAAACTGATATACATGAAAGTCAATGAAAACCACGGCCCTTCATGTTTTCGTCGTTGCCAGTATTTCTCAGCTTCTTCTCCATACGATGAACAAGGGCATTCTTAAATGTCACTTCGGCCTGTCAAGATGGCGGGATTAATATCAATATCGTTCGGCACATTTCCCAGTCTCCGGTTCGGAGTCGGGAGCAGTTGTAACAGGCATTTTACAGCTTTAACGTGACAAATGTTCCACCAGTGTTGAAAAGGTTTCATATCCGGCTGTTGGATGATCAATCGATAACGAAGTCCTGCAGTTCCACAATCATCCATCTTGACTAGGTGTTGGAAGCTAAATCAAAGGATCACTTCTGATTCCAGGAGCTGAAATGCTGATGGGGAGAAAACACAGTCTGTCACTTTGGCCACAGTCAACATACGCTGCTGGAGACAGAGAGAAGGAGAGAGGAGAGAGAGAGAGAGAGAGAGAGAGAGAGAGAGAGAGAGAGAGAGAGAGAGAGAGGAGGAGAGAGAGGGAGAGAGAGAAGGAGAGAGAGAGAGAGAGGAGGAGAAAGAGGGAGAGAGATAGAGAGAGAGAGAGGAGGAGAGAGAGAGGAGGAGAGGAGGAGAGAGAGAGGGAGAGACAGAGAGAGGAGAGAGAGATGGAGAGAGAGAGAGAGAGAGAGAGAGAGGGAGAGAGAAAGAGCAGGATTACAGTTATAGAAGAGTCATTTACGGCTTGAGGACACCATCAATGGGCCAGAAAAGTGCTTTTCAGCTGCAGGATGAGGCCACATGGGAGGAGAGTCACAACAAGAAGCCAAACAAAAAAGACGGGTGAATGCCTCATCTGTATTTTGTACTCCGTCCTGGAAACGCCAAGAAAGTAAATATGGCTTCCTAATTGGAATCGCTCAGACTGCAATCTATGAGAGTGTTGAGGGCAAGCAAGCAAGGTGGCTGGAGTATTTTCCTTGTTTTTCCAACCAAAACAAAGGTGTGATAGTGTTCGATGAGATAAAAAGAAAAAAACATAGATTTAGAATGATGTCATCCCGTTTCAGTAATTAACAGGTCAGCCATAACAGAGTAAATATAATGGGATGGTTGTGTGTGTGTGTGTGTGTGTGTGTGTGTGTGTGTGTGTGTGTGTGTTGGATGATGAATGTGCAGGTTATGGCATTAGCAGAGATAAACAGAGAAACCATTAGGAACTATATTGAAATATGTATGACTGTCTAAAAGCAGCTCTGTGATAGTGGTTTTACATAACGCTGCACCGTTCTTCTACAAATACCGCTATATTGACTGACTTCAGTGTCACAGCCCACTCACATCCTTACATACTGCAGTACTGGTGTCTCCATGTTTACAATGAGGAAGAAAAGCTGAGTGGCAGCATTCAAACAAACGCATAATACTTGAGTATAATATTGAACGAGCCTTGTGTTTACAATCTAGTTATACATGGAGAGGTCTAATTAAAACAAAGAAAGCTAATTAATTTGCTCTGGCATGTGGACTTTAAAAAGCTTGATGTTCTGATTGCCTTAATAGCTCTGTCTTGTTCGAGGCGCAAAAACATTGTGCTGTATTGCCATTTGGATACCCCCCCCCCCCCCACAATAGTAATTAGCTTTTATGAAAGACGTTTCCTGAATACTACGCTACCATGGCAACGGTTACAGTTACATGTACACATACTGTATCCTCCACGGCAGCTCATTACGGCTCTCGGAAGACAGGACGGTGGAACGAGTGAGTCGTCTCATTGGCCTGTCATCGTCGTCACGGTAGATTAGCTCCTGGGATGTGCAGCGGGGTCATGCATGTAAGCACAGATGAACAGTTCACTAATGGGTTACTGCCCTGCCCGCTCCTCTGGGTCAGCCTGTGGAGGTCATAGCTGGAAGGTTCACTGAACATTCAGGGAACATGTTATACTCCTTAAGAACCTACATCATATATACTTCATATACTATCATCATTTCAGATGGTCTATAATATCATTAATGAATATATATAAAATATTTTCTGCTTAGATCTACTCATAGAGTTTAGAGAGAGCGAGCGAGAGAGAGAGAGAGAGACAGAGAGAGAGAGAGAGAGAGAGACAGAGACAGAGAGAGAGAGAGAGAGAGAGAGAGAGACAGAGAGAGACAGAGAGAGAGAGAGAGAGACACACACACACCGGCCGTTAGTGAGCTGTGATTTGTCATTATTCACGGAGTTGGTCGGTAACAATGAGAGAGTAATGAACGGGTCTGAAAGGTGGAGGGAGAGAGAAATGTTCGCAATTAGACGTAGAAGCAATTGCATTAGTGGCGGCATTCATGGGATTTTGCAGAGTCGTATTTCTCTGGAGCTTTATTTTGTATTTTTATCCATTTTATGTTTGCCTATTAGCTGCTGTAATGCATGTGTAACTCCCCTCATGGATCAATAAAATATCTATCTATCTATCTGTCTATCTATCAATCTATCAATCTATCAATCTAGATGGGATACCAACAAACCCCCGAATTCAATCCATGTTTCTTGCATCTACATAACAACAATGTCTAGATAACATTTTCACAACTCGGCTATTCTGTATAATATATATAATATATAATAAAATATATTATATTAAATATTGTTTCCCCTTCTCATAGGAGACATGTTGTTGAGGACTCTTACATTCTTACATATGACAATTGAACTAATATGCTGATATGCCCTTAAAATAATCTTCTGTAGAACTCTAGATGTAAAACAGTGATACTCCTCAACCGTAGCCCTGCAGAGCTGCAGGTGGTCCAGGACGTTTGTCTCAGCCTCACAACTGACTGACCTAATCAACCGATCTGCAGAGTCACTCCCGATCTTCCGCCGCAGACTGAAGACCCATCTCTTCAGGCTACACCTTTACTGTCCCCTCCTAAGACTTCTTCATCCACTCTACCCCCCTGTACAGTTTCTCTACTGTAAATAATGAAATAAAAATGTTTTTATTATTCCTAGCATTATGTCTACCAATGGCCCCTGGTTGTCACCTGTAGGAAATGTATCTCTTACATTTTGGAAGATGGAAAATGCATCCAAGTCCATGGAATGCCAAGGCTTCTGTTTTGTCAAGTTAACATCATCGTTAATAAAAGGATGAAAGACGGTTCCTGTGTTCGACATCGTTCTTCTCCTGTTCAGCTCATCTCTGGATTTAACAGGCTTCAGTGCAGCCTGTCTGCTAACCATGGAGATTCCTTCCGCTGGCTGTGACCTCATTTTCCGCTACAATTTTGCTGATGATATTTCATGTAAAGCCTGGCTGAAGGAAGGGGCTGATATAAAACTTTCAACATGCGCTAGGACTAATGTGAACAGTCACCAGCCCTGTCTGCCATTAAATACGACAGGCCCCTCTGTAACGCTGCCACCCAGCTCAGTTAAATGCCATCTGGCACCACGCTGTATTAGTGACGCCACATTAGACCAGGTAGGACATGAATATCTCTCAGCTCCAGGTGGGGGAGAGCCGTCCACTGGCTCTGTGGGATTTTGATTCTGGAACAAAACCCGACGACAGGGCAGACGTTTCTACACTAAAAGACACGGGTATCATACAGGACACGTAAACACCTGGGTGATGTTTACAGGACACAGTCTAATGTGATGAGGATCCTATGACTTGAAAACAGCCAAACTCAGCTCCATTCTAGAACATTGTACACCACGAGACTGGCTCCATTCTAGAACACTGTAGACCACAAGACTGGCTCCATTCTAGAACTCTACAGACCACCATAATTATGATTTCCTCTCCTCTAGGCCACTGGTGACTCCACCGCCAGG
>NC_137676.1:59672841-59680341 GCF_963989245.1 Nansenia antarctica
AAGCCATCCGAGTTCAGAGAGAGAGGAGAGGAGGCCCATTGTGGTCGGGGGAGGGTGGAGGGTGGAGGAGGGCGTCAGATAACAGAGGTCAGACTGGAGGAGTGTTGTGGTCAGGTTATCAGTCTGTTGGGGGGGCGGTCAGTACAGAGTGAAAGGGGACGTTGTTGTCTGGGTGGTGGGGCACTCTTATCAAGATCACACACACGTAACTCCAAACAGGAGATGCAACAGCTATATTGGTCGCCTGGTTATGGCTTCGTTATGCCTTTGCTGATTGCTCAGACGATTTGTAGGTCTGCTCACCTGCTACATTTTGACCGTTTACCAAAGGCTTTTATCCAAAGTGATTTACAATTACAGATTACAGGGACAGTGTCCCTGGAGTAACTTAGGGCTAAGTGCCTTACTCAAGTGCACACTAGTGGTGGTGTTCCCAGGGTTTTGAATGCTTTAGATGTTGTAGTGTAGATGATCTGGTAATCAGGAGAAAAAGCATAGTGGTCTTTGAAAAAGCTTCTCAATATATAGGTGCGGCTTGGGCACCGAAAAAAGAAGCATATACGTCAGCTTTTAACCGTCTTTGAAAATCACCCTGTCAATGCAGCATTATGAAGGGGTCCTCAAACAAAATTAATGTGAGGCCGTCGGGTAATGATGCAAATAATAGTGCAAAACCCACCGTTAATGATTGATTAATTGCTCTGCTGTTCGAAGACTGCCACGGCTAATTTACATAATGAACAACAACCCCAATGATACACTCCACGGCTTTATGTGGAAAGAGAAGAAGTTCAGAAGAAAACATTCCTGGAAACTCATTCAAGTCCAAGCTCAACGTATCCATGAGGAGGTCAATGGATTTGGTGAGTAATCCCAACTACTACATAGTTAGTGTAGAGTAGTGGGGATTACCGGTACTCACCGAATCCATTGCAAGGCAAAATTGTGGCTTGACTAGTGAGTGTGGCGTTGAAATTTGTTTACATTTTTCAGAATAATAGTCAGAACATTTTGATTGGTTGCCGACTTGTTCGCCCTTTCACCAGCTGCTGTCACAAATTAATTCAAAGCGCTACAACGGCATCTACCTAACCTGTGTTTGGTTTGTATTCACTGAGTCCCAATCGTTTAACCTTCGGAGTAACGCTGAGTGATCCCGTTTCTAAGTGAGGGTGACTAAATCACTCTGGGTGACCCTGCTGGGTTTTGTTTAAAGGACAAAGACTGGACTACGGTGCGGCGTGGTTCATCATATTCATCAGAGAGAGTAGCTCATCTGCCATCGTCTAGAATAGTCTGTCCTGCCTGACGGAGGGTGACGGAGGGAGAGAGAGGGCAGGCCACGGCGATCGCCCGCCTCAGCTGTCCTGAATGAGCGATGGGCGAACTCTGCACGCGGTTATCAATCACAGGGACATTTCTCTTAGGGACCCGCCATGTTGAAGGTATGAGATCTGCTGAGCAGGTGCCAAGAGGGCAGGCAACCAGAGGTACAGGCACACACATACAGTACACACACACACACGCACTCACACACGTACACACACACACGCACTCACACACGCGCACGCACGTGCACACACACACACACACACACACACACACACACACACACACACACACAGTGGCCATGTAGAGGTAATAGTTCTGCTGATCAGGGGTGAAGAGGGCAGTCAGACACACGCTGCTCCCCGTCACTCCGCAGGGTGTGTGTGTGTGTGTGTGTGTGTGTGTGTGTGTGTGTGTGTCTGTGTGCGAGTGTGTGTCTGCACAATACAAAAACCCTGCTCGCTTTCCAGTGACCTTTACCATACAAAGGAGTCTGTCAGACTCGGGAGGAAAAGTCACTTTGAAGAGTTAACTTGGGGGATAACTCAAGCATTGTTTTGTTTACGTTTAAGGCAAAGACCTTCACGTACTAAAACCAGAGGTCTGCCTGCCAAGCCATGGGGGTACATAATCAGCACAACAAAGCGTTTGATCTCCATCCTCTGACTATAACCGCTTATTCATGTCTGGTCTTGGCCGTAAACAGTGACAGATTAATTAAGACCGAGGGAGGACGTTGTGTACTGCCAAGCCGGTGGGCCAGAGGACCGCCGGGGAGGGAGGACATGTGATTGCCTTGCGCCCAGAGGAGCAGCAGAGGAGTCTCTGATGTGTCGTTGTGGGCCAGGTGAGGCAGGGAGGGAGCTGGGACCCAGCCACTCCACAGCCTGGCAGCTCCTCCATTCACTACCACTCTACTGTCTTATTGTACATACTAAATGAATACATCATAGATACATATTTTATAAATATTGATATTGTTGTCTTCTTGCGGCAATGTCGAGGAACCGAAGCCTGAGAATGTTCCTCTTGTGAAGGTCAACTCTGACGATAACCCTTCAGAGCACTAAGGCTGAGAGGAGAGCTACTGTACAAAGGATACTATGTGTGTGTGTGTGTGTGTGTGTGTGTGTGTGTGTGTGTGTGTGTGTGTGGGGAGGGGGGGTTAGGGGGTGGGTGTTGGTGTGTGCTTGCACAAACGTGCCTGCTTGCATTTGTGTGTAGGCACATGTATGTGCACGTCTGCATGTGTGTTTGATGGCCTTCTTGCACGCTGGCGAGGCCCCCAATGCAGAACCAAAGTATTCTCCGTTCACAAAAAAAATAAAAAAATAAAAATAAATTTAAAAAAAACATTGAGAGAAAAGAAAAATATTGGAAATGTTGCTATTCAATACAATGCCAGGACAAAAGACTTAGAGAGAAAGACATCAATCACTGTGAAGTGCTGGGGATTCTCATCATTGATACCAGCGAACCCAACTATGACCTCCTTCAGTCACGCTGAGCCTTTAAGAAAACACTCTGCCACAAAGAGTTTCTCAAGGGCCTCACAGTATGGCTGCAAAGCACTAAAAGAGCACCATCCGACTGTAGAAAAATAACCTTTCAAGGCTTCCAGAAAACGTACAATGACATATAACGTATGACAACGACGACAATGATGATGACGAAGAAGATGATGATGATGCCTCATCGATGCTATTGAGCGAACAGGGTTTCTTTTCATAGAGCTGGCGCTTCTATTGACAGGTGGGGGAGATGGAGCCGATATCGTCCGGAGGAAGTCTGCTTGACGGGTGTCACCTGCTGAAAGGACTCGTGCTGATCTTCAGTAGCGAAGGCCGGTTGACGGGTCACCTTCTGAAACGAGTCGTGCTGATCTTTAATAGAGAAGGCCGTTTGCTCATGAGTATCGACAGCTCCACCGCCATGCAGCAGACTAGCAGGATTGATTTAGCTTTAAACGCTTTCGCCAGAGGAAGCCTGAGACGCCGGAGGGAGGGAGGGAGAGAGAGGGAAGGAGAGAGGGAGGAAGGGAGGGAGGGAGGGAGGGAGGGAGGGAAGGAGGCAGTGAGAGAACGGCGCTGTGACAAAGAGTACATCACTGTCTCGTTTGCTTGCAATCAATCCATCTGCCTCCAACCTCTCCCTGGTGAGCTGGCGACTCTTTCTCTTCTCTCTCTCTCTCTCCCTCTCTCTCCTTGTCTCTCTCTCTCCTTGTCTCTCTCTCCCTCTCTCTCCTTGTCTCTCTCTCCCTCTCTCTCCTTGTCTCTCTCTCCCTCTCTCTCCTTGTCTCTCTCTCCCTCTCTCTCCTTGTCTCTCTCTCCCTCTCTCTCCTTGTCTCTCTCTCCTTGTCTCTCTCTTCCTCTCTCTCTCTTGCAGAGGCAGCAGAAACCTGTCCAGCGGCGTGGGGCCTTGTCTTATCTCCTCTACCTCCCCCCTGCAGGCGCTCTCGCGGCAGGCGCTCGTATCCACCAATCACATTGCGTCAATGAGTGAATGAGCCAATGCACCCGGAGGGAAGTTTTTAACAATGACAGACTGGGTTACAATACAACACTACTCATAACCTATTAGGAATACTGTGGGTTGGATGAATTGTCGAATCATAATGCATGCCAAATGTAGTGAGGGTTGTATATATTTTTGTGATATACATGTATGTATCTTCGATTGTATTTTTCTTGACCGTGTCTTCAGCGAAAAAAAGCCTTTTTTCTTATATCAATGGGACATTGTTTGAATAAATGTGAAAACATTTTTTATACAAATATACACTCTAAAAAAGGGCTCTTCAGCAGATACGAAGGAGAGGGGGGACGCACATTTAAAGATGTGGCCTTGATTTAAACTCATACACGGATCAATGGAATTTAGGGCGAATTAACATATTTCACTCACAGCAATTAGTTTGGCCAAATAAGGATATTGCTTTGATATGGCTTACTCCCGATTGATCCTTTAAAGCTGAACCTTAGCCCCAAAAGCTTAGGTTACATTAGACGCCTCTGCTGCAGAGGCATTAAAGACAATGGATTTTCCTCTTACCTTGATTCTATGTATTGCTTAGGTACCGTAATCCCTGCATTTGAAGGCGATTTAACACGCGACTTCAGAGGTTGTAATTAGCTTAGCTGAGGAGATAATGAACACACAAAATTAAAGCGGGTCTCAAAGCATCGATCTTGTTCGGGGCAGAAACAAAGCTATCTGTAAATGTGTTCGACCTTTTTGGTAACACTTTATTTCACCGTTTAATTACCGATGAGGCGACAGTGGGAATTGTGGTGCTTACTTCAACAAAATGTACTTTACTGGATATATACCAGTTAGCTAAATGGTGGTGCGTTTTCCACTGAATAACAGTGATGTGATTGGACTCTGGGCTGTCGTTCACAGTGAAGGAGCATCTATTAAATCATTGTCTTGATCATCTTCATGGGTAATTTCACTATTAAAAATACTCATGTGTTCAATCTCAGTTCATAGCATGAACAACGCTGTTGTATCAAAGCTAGCTGTTTAGCTCCAGGGCCCAGTTTTAATCTGTATCCAGCTGGCTGATTTCCCCTATAAGACTCAAAATCAGATCTGATTCTGGGTAGCAAATCTGGATATCATTTTGATCCAGATGAACAGTTTTGAACAACTGCAGCAGCGTAGCTAATGGTACCCCTCCAATCGTCTTCTGTTTTTGTTTTTATTCTTATTATGGAGCTAACTTCAGCTATAGACATGTCATTTCCATGCGTTGGTTCCAGGTTCCCTCCATGTCATTTCACTAGTTAATCCATGCGTTGGAGCATCAACCGACACAGGGAACCAACGCAGGGAACCAATGTGGAACCAGGTTCTGAGCTGAAGCTGGGAGCTGTCACCAGTCAACTGGGAGCTGTGTCACCAGTCAACTGGGAGCTGTGTCACCAGTCAACTGGGAGCTGTGTCACCAGTCAACTGGGAGCTGTGTCACCAGTCAACTGGGAGCTGTCACCAGTCAACTGCTGCTTCTGGTGTGCAGTAGACCAATGGTAAACAATGGTAACGTCGGTGAAAAGACACTTCTAGCCCATGGCAGGCCTCTGTCTCTATTTGATTACATTGTAGGAGAGGAGTCATCGTCCAGTAATATTTCAAGGACACACCCTCCTACTGAATTGGCAGTGAACATGTTTAGCTTGCGTTGGTTCTCTTCGACACACACAGAAGGAAGCTGGTGGTGATTATTCACTGTCAGTGTGAAACGGCGTGCTAGACTGTGCGCGCGTGCGTGCGAGTGTGCGCGCCTGCTGTCTCAAGGTCTCCCCAACGGCTTCCAATCTCATAATGCTTGGTCAGGTTTTATGAAAAGGCAAAAAGAGCTAAGAACACACTGTAATTACCCCCAAACAAACACGCCTCCCTAGCGGCAGTATTCACACAGACACTGCGAGGCCCAGACTCCTACGCTGACGTTCCCCCTGTACTCTCTGTTCTCCCATAAGGCACAGTTCAATTACACTTCTGGATTTAGAAACAGCCCCTTGCTTCTAAGTGCCTCCGGACTTTCATTAAGTCTGCTAAGACGACGGAATAAAGGACTCGAGTCTCAAGGGAGCAGAGTGGAGAAAAGTCCTTTAGAATTGGGATGACATCTCCAGTGTAGCCTCTGTTTCTCTGAGTATGTTTCTTCATGATACCTTGTACTAATACACAGATACCTTACACAATACCTTATACGTAGTAATACCGTATACTGTAATACCATGCACTGTCTACGATATTGTGTATTTTGCATTATGCCACTATTTTGCGTCTGGTTGTATGCCAAACTACATTTCGTTGTCTCTGTACTCAATGACAAAATGTGCAACGACAATAAAGTTGAATCTAATCTAATGTAATGAGTCGGTTTCAGGATTGATCTAACACGTACAGTAAGTTTTGTGAATAAATACATTGATTCAGTTGTACTTGTAGGGCTACAGCCCAAGCCTGACAATCTGTAGATCTAATAATAATGAGCTGTTCATAGATCTCTGCCTTTCAAAGCGCTTCCACTAGATCAATCACGGCAGTATGCGATGCGCGTGACAAATACAATTTGATCCGATTTCTTTAGTGAAACAGTTTTTGAGCAGCCATTAAACCCCACAGTCATCACCTACCTCCTCACAAAACCAAGTGAAGTTACAGTTCAAAGTGAATGACATGTTTCTAATTAAGGTTCGCTGTATCTACACAATACATCTGCGCCCAATAAATCAGTCAGTAATCAGCACCCACCAGACCTTTTAGGGGGTTTCTACACATACTTTTTTCTTTGTTGCTTTGTCATTTCATATTTATAGTCCTAAAAAGGTAGAACAGCAGGAGTGTCGAGCGCCATCAGCGTGGTCTTCTAATGACACTGTTTTGAATGGAAGAAGGGGACAGGATTTTTTCACGATTAATTAAATCCGCAGAGTGAATTCAATTTGCGGCTGCGTTTAATGAGCCCAGCGGTGGTTCATTTGAAGTCTCTGGGAAACAGTAGGAAATTGTTATCTTTCTCACGAACGGCGTCGTCATCTTCTATTAGGCCTCTCAGATGAAGTGCGGGCCACGGTGGGGGCGGGGGTGGAGGGTGGGAAGGCTTCAGCGGTTGGGTTTAACTACAAAGGGACACATTTGTAGAGCGCCATATAGTGTACACAGCAGGACGTTTGGGAGCTTCCTTTTTAAGCGGCCCTGCTTTTCCTTTTTTCTTCTTCTTCCCTTCCACTTCAAAGGCATCTTAAAGTCTTTCATTTGTTTGCCGTTTACACACAGCACTTTTTTTTCCATTTCGAGAGATTTTGTAATCGACTAAGCGTGTCTTGTTATTGTTTTAATTAGGCTGGTTACAAAGTAGGCTCCATTTAGGTTGGGTGATGATTTAATGCTGATTTTATTGGCTCCTTCTCTCTGGTTGGAAGGAATAATGAAAACGGCATTTCCCTTTGATGCCCCCGAACTGTGACTCTAATTCATATTATACTTCCTCCGGTATATTCCACCCCACTTGTTTTGCGAGCCGCCACCGAGATGACAGCGCCAGTCAGTCTATTCTAATAAGGACGCCTCTCCCTCTTATCTCATGCATCAGATTTCAGAGCGAGTGATTGATGGAATTGGATCTTTGCCCTTAAATGTTGCCACGGAGATAAAGTG
>NC_137676.1:59685341-59702841 GCF_963989245.1 Nansenia antarctica
ATCAGCAGGATTCCTGTGACGATGAATAAGCACCCTTGCGCCCCGGGGGGGGAAGGCAGTGAACGTTCCAATGGAACAGTTAAGCCAGGTAGCCAAGCTCTATGGGAACTAGGGCTGCCAACTGCCTCACTACTAAGCAGGGGGCCACCCCGCAGGGGGGTAGACGTAGCCAGTCCGACGGGGGGTCCGAACAACATCAGAAAATACTTAGAATTGTTGCATGTACGCTATACACAAATGATCATGCACAGGAGGGGGCCTGTGATCGGATGAATATACGGGACAAGGGAGGTCCTGTATGGGACAAACCAATGTAGCCTAATATACGGACAGTTGGCAACCCTAATCGGAACACTGCAGACAGACTTGTAAATAAGCAGGTGGAGAGTGAACAGAATGAAATGGGCGCACATTGCAGTTGCCTTTATCGGCTGGAATGGGGCAGAGTCAGCCATGCAAAGCACTCCCAGCCTGTCCCAGGTGTGATCAAATAGTGTTTCAGCAAATAGGGTACACAGGGGTGCACATCCCTCAGTGAGAAGTCGAACAGAGTCGTCTGGAAGAGAACTGATGATAACATCATCTTATGAAAATAAAACACTGAATAGAAGACATAAATTTACTCCCAAAGATGACTGCTAACAGTCACAGACATGATCGAATAAACTCAACACAAGTGATCACGTGACCAACTAACACAAGTTAGCATTATGTTATGTCTGACTGCAAAATATATTTCATGTTTAATAATGATTGATGATGCTTTGCTCATCCCTGTGTGACAGACAATCGATCATATCAGATCGTAGATTCATTAAGAATACCCAAAGTGCTATTTTTACCATGCCCTCAAGTTAAGATAAATCGGTTTGTTATCAGTTCAGGCTGATATCTGACGCTGATGACTCACCCTAAGTGTCATTAACGCTGCATGTGAATTAGACATTACATGGGAAAACCTGGTCACGATTATGTCATGCTGTATTAACAGAACCTATATCTTCAACACCATGTTAATGCATATAGGAAGAATGAGAATAGAGTATCAACAAAATAATCAATTTAACAGTTTCAAAGCAATACTGTAAGTTTTAACCATAGTGTGTCAAGGATGGGCCTGACCCAAAACTCAAAGACTATCTTGCTGTCCTTCTCTTTAAATATAATTCCCAACCAAAAACAAGGCGTGGGGGTGGTACTATCGCAAAGGAATGGCCAGGGTGTGACATCTTCAGGATGTCCTCGAGGCTCATTCAACCGTAAATAGTTATACACATATTTATACACATAGAAATCAAGGCTGGTGCCACTAGAATGTGACAGCAGCTGCAGAATTAAGTCGGCAGCCGATTGAATCATTTTTCAGAATAAAAGTCAGACCATTTTGATTGGTTTGGCGACTTGTTCCCGGGTTTTCACCAGCTGCTGTCACAAAATACCCTCCACAATATCTGGCTGACATCAGTGCTGGAGCGAATTTCTTCCCCAGATGGCCCCATAGCAATCTCTGAAACACAGGGTTTGAGGTGCTCTGGCTGCTCCGTCAGATAAGTCCACATTATGAAATACCATTCAGGGGGGAGAGGAGCATCCCATTTGCATAGTAATAGGCAGATAGTGTCACATGCCATTATGGAGAGCACCATTGTCAGCCGCAGACTTGGCATCTCTAGGGGACGTGAAATATGGGGCTGATTCTGGCTTCATGCACTCCCCGATAATGCATACAGGGCGGCCATACTGTACTGTACATTAAAATTCAGTTTATTTTTCTTATCGCTGTGTGGAACAAATGGGTGGGTGAGGGATTTCGATATGGTTCCTCATTCCATTCCATGCGTAACGATAAGCCCGTCCTCCAATTTCTACCTCCACCAGCCTCCCCCGGCGTCTATGGAGCAATACTGTCGCTTCATCTACGTCAATATCAGACAGACATGTCCCCATCATTTACCTACCTCATACTTTACCTCAAATACTCAAGTACTTGTGGTCTACTTGATTTAGTTCCCCTGGTCAAATGAAACCAATGGAATAGTCCCAAACTAGAAGTAAAATCAAGCACACCTCAAATACTGTCAACCACTTGGGCTAACATATTCAACCCAGTTCTGGTCCATAGTACTGTCCTGCTGTAGCTATATCTGTTCAAATTCAAGTTTGTTTTGTTTGCCATTTGTACTGTAGGTATTACAAATATGGTCAGTGGTCTGATAAAGGTGAAATATATCTGCTTCGAGCATTTGGCGTTATTCAACCCAAATCTGACGAGGCGAATGCACTTTGTAATTAGTAAGCCTCTCTTGATAAGAGTGTCTGTTTGTCAGATGAATGTTGAGCATCGTAAATTCAGCATATAATGCACAATGTCCAGTGGCATCATCTAGTTTCACAGTAGTGGTGGTGAGGTAGTGTTGCCCTAGCCTAGTGGATAGTGAGTTGAACTGGTAATCAGAAGGTCATGAGTTCTAAACTCACCTGGGAACACCACCACTAGTGTGCCCTTGAGTAAGGCACTTAGCCCAGGCACTTACTCGAGATAGACTGTTGCTGTAATCTCTAATTGTAAATTGCTTTTGATAAAAGCATCTGCCTAATGGTTAAAATGTATCCATCGAAAATGCAGCATGTCAGCCAAAGCTATGTTGCTATTTCAGATGTAGGGAACAAAGTAAAAGGCATAAAGAGATGGAGAGAGATGTATGTAGATGTTCAGGTGTAGCCGGCTAAACTAATGATCATGGAGCTTCTTTATACTGGGACCTCTGGAACATAATGTCATTTAAAGCTTAAGCAATATCAGTCCTGTGTTAGAACAACTAATTAAACAAACAACGGTATATAAAGTTGTGTCGTGTCACCTGTCTTCAGGTTAATTAAGCAGTGTAACTTTTGAGAGCACCAGCTATACCGATTAACTTTGTCTTCTTACTGAAATGTAAATAGATAACTGAGTCAACAACACCATTAGGATGGGAGAGCAGCACTGGCCTCATCTGTGTGTTTGGTGCGTGTGTGTGTGTGTGTGTGTGTGTGTGTGTGTGTGTGTGTGTGTGCGCGTGCATGTGAGTGTGTTTGGGTGTGTGTGTGTGTGTGTATGTGTGTGTGTTTGGGTGTGTGCGTGCGTGTGTGTGTGTGTGTGTGTGTGTGTGTGTGTGTGTGTTTGGTGTTTGTGATGGGAAAGAAGCACCAGCCTCATTTCCATTTCCATGTTTGTCTCAATCAGTGTGTATGTATCTGAGTTATAGGTGTCATTACAGCCGCGGCCCCGAGCTCTCCATAGTAAGGAGATGATTCAGCGGGTGTGTGTGTGTGTGTGTGTGTGTGTGTGTGTGTGTGTGTGTGTGTGTGTGCGTGTGTCTACTCTACTCAGTGTTCCAGGGCCCAGCCAGAGCTGCAGAGCTGTAAACAAAACCTGCAGCCAGCAGATTGGAGGTCTGCTGATGGATCTGAATAAGGGGACACACACGCATGTGTGTATGCAGGCACTTACACACACACACACACACACACACACACACACACACACACACACACACACACACACACACACACACACACACAAACACACACACAGACACAGAAATGAGACAAGGACACCATATGTGACATGTTCTAATGTTCTTTGGTCCTCATGTCGAGGACCATTTTTGACCAATCAAAATGTTCAGACTTCTTTTGAAACACGGAACTATGTTTCAACGTTGTTGAGAATCACAACACAAATTCGCTAGTCAAGCCAAAATACTGCAATGCAATGGATTCGGTGAGTAATCTCCACTGCTACCTAGTTAACTACAACACTAATTTACATTGTTAGCAGGCTCACAAAACAAGCTATGTTAGTTGACTAGCGATGTGTCATTGATTTTCAACGACGCAGAAATGTATTCACATTTTTCCGAAAGAAAAGTCAGATCATTACATCAGATCCCGATATCAGCACCGAAGCATTAGAACGAGTCACATATTTCATCTTAATCACAAGTGTCTGGCTTCCCAAACGAAACATTTTAAGGGTATCCTCCTCTCCCTCTCGACTATGATCACAGCATGGCTTCTTGATAAAAACCCTGAGGTACACGGAACCACTCAGACTCGTCTTCCTCCTATGCGGTGAAGGGAACGCTTCTCATTAGTGTCAGAACCGACTACAGCCCTCCTCTGGAGCCCTGCGGGCTAAAGAGGGATTTGACTCTGAAGGAATCTATGGGAACCCTAATGGTGCGAGGACAGTGGTTTCTCCTAAAGCCATTAGCACCGGCGGCCATTAGGGATCAAGTCCTCCTCTATAGTGCCCGGCGGCCATTACGGATCAATCTTGTCACAGAGCTCATTTGCTGATCCTGGGCCATATCTGAAACCGCTGTTGCAGAAGGAGCTGAGTGGATGGGCCGATGCGGCGGTTCAATTCCAACACCTTTGATTGCTTGCAGGGGTAGCCACCCAACCACCCACCTCCACCACCCAATCAATGGGTAGAGCAGGTTTACATATGATCTGCACTCGCCTTACTAATGAGGGAGAGCTGCTAATGGTAGACCTTTCATTGGAGGCGGTGTCTTCTGATACGGACACATTTGTTTTCCCCGTCTCTTTGGTCTTTAGATCAATACCGTTGAGAGTGTTTGTTCACACTCTATTCCTAGCGGTGGGACATATCGCCAAATGGGGGTGTTTGTGTGTGTGTGTGTGTGTGTGTGTGTGTGTGTGTGTGTGTGCGTGTGTGTGCGTGCGTGTGTGTGTGTGCAAGTGTATGTCTGGACACGTCTTCTCCAACAAAAACCCTGCGTAAACATCACTATGGTGGGTTTGGTTGACTACCAGCTAGAGTCTGTGGAGATAGCTAGCTGTGACGCCATCTTGTCTACACTACTGTGGATTCACTCTCCCTCATAAGACCTGTACTATATGAGTTAGAGGGAGTCTCCAACTAAATTGCCATTTCTATTAATTCCATGGATTAATTCCACGGAAGGGAGTGGAGGAGTGGAGGAGTGGAGGAGAGGAGGAGTGGGGGAGTGAAGGAGTGGGGGAGTGGGGGAGGGACACTCCAGGGAGGAGGGAGACTCTGTCTCATGTCTACTCACTTGGGATGTCTGATGTCGGCGAGGGAGCGGTCCAGGGCGATGTTGTTGCTGACGTAGATGTTGAAGCCGTTCTCCTTGTACACCGAGTCGTCACACTCGTCCTCACTCAGAGGGTAGGGCTTGCCCTGTTCACCTTTCCCTGAAGACAGGAGAGTGATGTGATGAAAATAAAAATACAGGCCGAAGTAGTCATGTAGTATACTTTAGCACCTTTTCAAATCTCAAGGTGAGTGCGCGGGCGTGGGTGGGTGTTGGTGTGTATATAGTGTGTGTGTGTGTGTGTGTGTGTGTGTGTGTGTGTGTGTGTGTGTGTGTGTGTGTGCCCGCCTGCACCAAAATGCTCATTAGCAAAACACTGTTCTTGTATACAGTTGTAATGAACATTGGCTTGAAACCAACAAGCGAGTCGGGACTTCTTCAATTGAATAAACATCCTTCTTCACACTCTGGATAATATGCTTACGCCGTGGAGGAGATTTAATTTGCTTTGCTTTACTTGACCTTAATCATAACTGCCGTTTTGGCCCATTAAATACAAACACAACAGCCTGAGAGTGTGTGTGTGTGTGTGTGTGTGTGTGTGTGTGTGTGTGTGTGTGTGTGTGTTAATTTCTGCTCCAGTGTGTGAATATCCCCGTGAGGAAGGAAAAGTAAATAATGCAACACAAAGTCAATGGGCGTGTGTCATGACTTTTTAAACATTTGAGTCTTATCCAGAGTAACTTCAATTAGAACTTAAAGGGCCAGTTTCACAGACAAGGCCTAATCCTAGACTAAAAAGCATCTTCAATGGAGATTTTATATTGAAAGTTTGATTTAGTCCAGGACTAGGTTTAAACCTTGTCTGTGAAACCGGCCCAAGTAAGTTAAACAACGTACATCACGATGGTTCCAATACTTTGATAGAATAAACCTGGTAACAGCCACAGTGCTCAAAAAAGGGAATCACACAATTTATTTCTGTTTGTGCTTTACTTCTGTTTGTACTTCGTTTGTACTGCCCCTCCACTGGTAGATCTGCTGGCTCTCTCTCTGCAGTGGGCTGTACTGACTGGTGTTTGACTAACTGTCTCTCTGCAGTGGGCTGTACTGACTGGTGTTAGACTAACTGTCTCTCTCTCTGGCTGTACTGACTGGTGTTTGACTAACTGTCTCTCTCTCTGGCTGTACTGACTGGTGTTAGACTAACTGTCTCTCTGCAGTGGGCTGTACTGACTGGTGTTAGACTAACTGTCTCTCTCTCTGGCTGTACTGACTGGTGTTTGACTAACTGTCTCTCTCTCTGGCTGTACTGACTGGTGTTAGACTAACTGTCTCTCTCTCTGGCTGTACTGACTGGTGTTAGACTAACTGTCTCTCTCTCTGGCTGTAGTGACTGGTGTTTGACTAACTGTCTCTCTCTCTGGCTGTACTGCCTGGTGTTTGACTAACTGTCTCTCTCTCTGGCTGTACTGACTGGTGTTAGACTAACTGTCTCTCTCTCTGGCTGTACTGACTAGTGTTAGACTAACTGTCTCTCTGCAGTGGGCTGTACTGACTGGTGTTAGACTAACTGTCTCTCTCTCTGGCTGTACTGACTGGTGTTTGACTAACTGTCTCTCTCTCTGGCTGTACTGACTGGTGTTAGACTAACTGTCTCTCTCTCTGGCTGTACTGACTGGTGTTAGACTAACTGTCTCTCTCTCTGGCTGTAGTGACTGGTGTTTGACTAACTGTCTCTCTCTCTGGCTGTACTGACTGGTGTTTGACTAACTGTCTCTCTCTCTCTGCAGTGGGCTGTACTGACTGGTGTTTGACTAACTGTCTCTCTCTCTGGCTGTACTGCCTGGTGTTTGACTAACTGTCTCTCTCTCTGGCTGTACTGACTGGTGTTAGACTAACTGTCTCTCTCTCTGGCTCTACTGACTGGTGTTAGACTAACTGTCTCTCTCTCTGGCTGTACTGACTGGTGTTTGACTAACTGTCTCTCTCTCTGCAGTGGGCTGTACTGACTGGTGTTTGACTAACTGTCTCTCTCTCTGGCTGTACTGACTGGTGTTAGACTAACTGTCTCTCTCTCTGGCTGTAGTGACTGGTGTTTGACTAACTGTCTCTCTCTCTGGCTGTACTGACTGGTGTTAGACTAACTGTCTCTCTCTCTGGCTGTACTGACTAGTGTTAGACTAACTGTCTCTCTCTCTCTGGCTGTACTGACTGGTGTTAGACTAACTGTCTCTCTCTCTGGCTGTACTGACTGGTGTTAGACTAACTGGCCAACAACAACAGGCCGGGGAGGCTGAAAGAGAGGAAGTGGCAGGACATAGTTCGAACGACTGACAGCCTCTCTTTCATCTAATTAAAATGTTCACGTCACACTCCGGGGCAGGAGCAGAGGAACGAAACGTGTTTATTTTTAGATGATGCTCCTTCAATCATCCGGAGCAGTTTCTTGTTCTCGTTAATGTGGGTATTGTTCTGATTGGATGAGAGACAGAGAAGTGTACGGCTTAGAGAGAGTGAGAAGCCTCCTCCAGAAACACTTGGTTGAGGCATCGTGTTCGAAGGTTATCCCTGTAAACAGTGTCTCCGTGGCCAACAAGCGGTTAACCCACTCTGACAGCTGCTTTGTTTGATGTGTGCGGGGATCCACAGGAGAAGACAATGATATTCTTAACGAGAGCCTTTTTCCTTTTAATGTGAGAAGGGGGAAAGAAATGGAATGTTTCCACTGCCAGACAAAAGAGCGAAATAGAAAAAAAAAAACATTGTTTTTGTAAAATATTAAATGGGATTTGGAGCGAGGTGGGAGATGTGTGCGCCAGGGTGCCAAAGCGCGTTTCAAGTAGGTATCGTACAGGATGCAACGATCGGAGAGAGAGAGAGAGTGAGAGAGAGAGACTGGAAACAGGATGAAAGCCCATCCACTCAGCTGATACAATTCATTTACATCATTTGCCAAAACAATGAGAATGAATAAATAACTTCACAAATAACATGTCATTAATCATTTTTCTAGGCATGTAAATTATACATGAATTTGTTGACGATTGCTTTCTGCCTTAATATGAAGGAAGTTGAATAACTCGGCTGTGAGTTGGGCTGATCTTATAATTACTGTAATGCTACATGCACAACACACACAGAGAGAAAGAGAGAGACAGAGAGAGAGAGAGAGACTGAGAGAGAGAGAGATAAAGAGAATCCTTTTGCCAGGGTGACAGAGGAAGATGAAAAACACAAAGCAAATGATATATTTCAGCACACCCACACAATCACTTTCAATTCATTATTAATGGTTTTGCATTCCATCCTGTCTAAAACAAAGGCGACCGAACTGAGAACATGAGCAAAGTGCATCCACCTGAAATCTACAGGGACCTGCAGCTTTTACAGTGTAATGGGTTTGATGATAATGCACGGCAGATTGCTCAGTAAAAATCACCAAATCTACTCAGTATGAATCATTCCTCTGGCCTTTCGGTAAAGTCTCCCCTTCGTGGATAGAGCTGTAATTACTAATCTATTCACTGGGATGCGGAAGGCCAGAGAGAGGATCTTCAAGTTCTGATTGAGAGATGCTCGACATTTTAATTAAGAGGCCCATGTCTTACAGAACCTCCCCGTACGGCTTTAGATCTCTGAACGGCTAAATTAGCTCGGGCACACATAGCAGGACGAGACCACACGTTACCGTTTCACTGCTTGAAATCTCTGGCTATACGTCTATACAGGAGCCCTTCTTTACATGAACAGACGCTGCGAGACGCAAGTGACTCTGCCTGACTGTAGGTCTCCAAATGACGACACCGTGTGAGGTACAACTGCATTTACATACTGCTCACATCGCTGCATTTGATGTCTAGTACACATGCGTGCCATGAACAGTGCACAATTCAGGGGAGGCTAGGCGAGGTAGAAATCAGAGGACGGGCTCATTGTAATGCACGGCATGGAATGAGGAATGGTATCCAACACACGTGTGTTCGACACCGTTCCTGATGTCATTCCATGCCTTTCAATAAGCCCGTCATCGACGTCTACCTCCACCTACCGCCGCCAGCCCCGACCCCGGCGAACATACAGACCCCACTTCCCACAATCCACTGTGAGAGACCCAGTAACTGTACAGATGCATTACTCATCCTTTAGGTTTCCACACACTGGCGGCGAAAATGAGTCGGCTTTATCAGAAAAATTAATCCGACGGGTTTTTCTCATTACAGGGTAGCTTGGCTGTCATCCGGTTTGGCTGCAACAGATGGTGCGTTGATCCATAGCGGGGCAGCGGGGCAGGACGAGATGGCATCGTTGGCCTGATGAAGGGGGAGGTCAGCAGGAGGAACAGTCGGGACTGTGGGGCGGCCATATGCAGGACGGGGACGTGACATCGCCTCACGTCTCCTCGAACGGAATCCGGAGCCATTCAACGTCTAATCTGGGTAATGACTTTATTTAATACCCCGACGCCGCCATTATCCGACCCCGGTCGCATCTCATTCCGGAAGGCCTGTTAAAGTGTTCTCGTCTCTCTCGTCTCTCTCTCTGTCTCTCTCTCTCTCTGTCTCTCTCTGTCTCTCTCTCTCTCTCTCTCTCTCTCTCTCTCTCTCTCTCTCTCTCTCTCTCTCTCTCTCTCTCTCTCTCTCTTTCTCTCTCTCTCTCTCTCTCTCTCTCTCTCTCTTCCACCATTGTTGGGGTGATTAATATTGCCGGTGACATGTTTATCTGGGGTTGACGGGAACCCCTGACCCAGAGAATATATACTCCCCCGTCAACCGATATGATTTATCCAGCTTCAAATGTCTGGCTCTAATACAAACCCAAGGAGTCTATTGAAAAGCCGCTGAAATATGAAAGCTCTGCAATGCCACAGTGATTTAACCTGAGCTGTGCAGAGACTTTGGGAAGTTTCTTTTTACTGAGATTGAGCTGTGGAGTGACGCTGTAATGTAACAATAGTAGCTGGAATGAGAGAGAGAAATGGGGGTGGCGGGTTGGGGCGGTGGATTATGAGGGTATTAATTGTGTTAATTTTGGTCTCTGCTCTTTGCCTGCCAGTCCTGAGGTAATGGAGATACAGAAGTAGAATGACGTGCACTGAAGATGCACTCTCCTGAAAAATATATGCAGAACTTACATGAGGTGGTGACTGATATAGGATTCACTATGAGCATGGCGGTAGAGAGAGTCAGCCACTCTAACAGTTCCAAACATTTTATAGCGATGAACCAGCATCTCAGCCCACAGACAGTGCCTTTGTCAGGGTTAGTCAGTGGTAGCATACTTAAATAGCTGAGGTACTACGTATGACATTTGAGAGATGATATATGCAGTGCAGCCCATTTACATTTACATTTGTGGCATTTAGCAGACGCCTTTATCCACTGACAACAAATACATTTGTCTAAATAAGTGAATCGTCTATCCATCAGTCATCATAATAAATAGTAATCTATGCCAAAACCAGGGGCCATTAGTAGTTACAATGTTAGAAGAAGGAATATTATTATTATTATTATTATTATTATTATTATTATTATTAATAATAATAATAATAACAACAATAATAATAATATATTATTATCTATTATCTTTTTTTTATTTTTATAAATGTACAAATGTAGTGATGAGGATGAAGAGGTCTTTAGGAATGACAGTTAAGATGGATCTTGAGAGTATGAATATGAAACTAATAGTAGCCTGTAGAGATTGTAGCCTGAGGAGATTGTAGCCTGAAGAGAGTATAAATAAACCATTTCTGGTGCAGTGTTGACTCCTGACATATTTCTTTGTTAGCGCTATGGAAAGTAAAGCCTTTTTCAGTCAGTGACCTTCTGTAATGAGTGTACATTTGAAATGAGATCTTGGTACATATATGTATATAGCCTATATATATATATATATATATATACATCCACATATCAATGATTGATCGTTAATGAGGGGTTAGCTGAACTAGTCCATGATTAGGTTTTTAACGTTCCGCTCCATTGGTCATTTGTCTCTTTCGTTGGTAGGTAATGAAATTTAATAAGGCAAAAGGGAACATTATCAACAGACATTTAATTCAGGTAGATCAATTTATGTTTTGGTACTGCCTCTACCTTAGAACTACGATTTACTACCTTGAGGATAATTGCCCTCTCGCCGAGAAAGAAAACCATTACAGAAAACGTCATGATCAATCATCTATTAGGCGTTGAGTGATTTGTTTGGACGTTTTGTGATGTGAGGTCTGAGCTCTCTCAGTGTGGTGTGAAAGTGTTTAAAGGAGGGGGTGGAGTGAGATAAAAGGTTCCCAGTGAGTTTCTGTGATTTCCTGTTCCTGTTGGGGGGTTCTGAGACGTACCGACACGCAGCTCGTCTCTCCTGATGCTCTCGTTATCGTGCCAGTCTCTCCTCCGCAGGCCGTCTGTCCAGGTGTAGATGTGTCCGTCACTCAAACCCAGAGAGAAGCCCTGGGAAAGAAGAGAGGAGAGAGGGATGAGGGAGGGAGAGGGGAGGATGGGAGGACAACATTCTGAGAGATGGGTGACTCTGCATGTCACTGTAAGGTGACATAACATAACGCTCTGTATCCACTTGATGGAGTGCTTTGTGAGGTTAAGCGACCATTATTTCTATTACCTATTTATGTGCCCTCATTCCATCACATATGAACATATACTCACCAATTCAACTGACAGATAGATTGCTTTGAATGACCCTGAAATAGTTCAAATTGCTCTCTCTCTCTCTCTCTCTCTCTCTCTCTCTTAAGTGTTCTCTGACGTAACGGAAGGAGAACTTACTAATAATTCAGACATCTTAAGCGTCGCTTTTGTTTTGCTCGGCTCTCAATTCCGATATTGCCTCCAAGCTCGACCTTAATTGGCTTAAATAAAACCTTAACTTTTAACGAGCCATGCTTCACAAAACAAAAGAATACCTTTAAATCTTTTATACTAACCCATTCATCTAAATCATAACCTGAGGGAAGAAAAGCTTTTATCAAATGCAACATTTAAAGAAGAGGAAGATAGGGAGGTCTCTCCTGACCATATCAGAGGTGTGTGTGTGTGTGTGTGTGTGTGTGTGTGTGTGTGTGCGTGTGTGTGTGTGTGTGCGTGTGTGTGCGCATGTGTGTGTGTGTGTGTGTGTGTGTGCGCGTGCGTGTGTGTGTGTGTGTGAGTGTGCGCGGGTGTATGTCTGTGTGTCTGTGTGTGTGTGCGTGTGCATGTGTGTGTGTGTGTGTGGACGCGTGCGTGTGTGTGTGTGCGAGTGCGTGTGTGTGTGTGTGTGTGAGTGTGCGCGGGTGTATGTCTGTGTGTGTGCGTGTGTGTGCGTGTGTAATCTTGTTATTCAACGTAGGCCAGGTGTAATATCTCCCCTCCCCTGGTCTGCAGTCTTTTGAGGGTTTAGAGTGGTTACAGCACGGTGGCGCGCCGCCAGCCGCTAAACACCGCTGCATTCACCAGCCCCGTATCATGGGAAGGAAGAGGAAATAGAAGAGTACCACAAAATGAGCCTGTCAAGTAGCTAGAGAGTAATGCTCTGCTGAAATATCAGTGAGATGGCAGTAGTTTAAGTGGACCATTATTACCTCCGTTGTTCCCCTAGTTACCAGATCTGCTGATATTGAGGAGGGAAACTGGGCTTTTGTGAGGGCCCCATTGAATCCAAAATGGCTGCATCCCCCCACCTACGAGTCACGGTGCAGATGTAGCGATGCATACTAATGTGCTGTGTGCAGGAGCGTGTCTGTCTGGGTGGTGTGACGGCGGTGAACACTCCGACGTCCTGATGATGAGGTGAGTCTATTAAAAGCATGCCGACGATTGAGGGAGAGGAAGGGGTATGAATTCAAAAATGTGAGCTTGTTTTTTTGGTTTTTTTGTTCAACGAGGAGAGGTTTGCCTGCCACACTGCATAACTATAAAGGCTGTTTCTCCGTTAACTGGATCAGCGTGGCGGCACCATTTAACGCTAAAAACCCAATCTGCGAGGAGTTAAGATGCAGAGTTTCCCCGCTGTGCTCGTTCGGGGAGACGTGCAAAGAGCTAGTCTAGTTTGTTCCTTTATTGTCACGCTGCGGAATCTGAGAGGCCAGGAGTAAGTTAGCGAAGGAGACAAACACACTCCTTTATATAAGTAAACAACAACAACAACAACAGCAACAACAACAACAACTCTCAGCAGAGTCGTGGGTGTCATATGAGTGATTTACAGACCGTTGATGACAGGTGATATGACGAACGCATGAAAACGAGGGGATTTGGAAAGGAATAATAGTAGTTCATACTGGCACCGATGCTGTGGTGCTGGAGAATAGCTCTAGGAGAGCAGAGGTGTGGATTTACTGTACTGTTTAAAGAGTGTTCATAACAGCCCTGATATGAAATATGAAAAGCCAGGATGAGGTACCGTTTTTAAAAGCACATCAGACTCTCTATTGGGCATAATCCAATTACTTCACAGTGGGACGTGATGAAGAAGCAAACTAAGCATGGAGATGTGAGATCCGGTTATTTTCACTGATCTGGCCTTATCAGGATCAGAGGTAAGGGGGATATGCAGAATGATAATTGAAATTATGCTGATCTCTGCAAGGTTATCAAATGTGAGTGCTTAGCTCTGCTCTTCGCCTATTAGGCTGAGATGTGATATCTAAGTGTAGGAGACATTTTTATAAATAATGATTTGGAGCGGAATAAATAATCAGTTTTCTATGCCAAAACATTTTTAAAATCTTCTTTTCATGCCACTGCCATGTCAACAGTGGAATTCACTGAGGATATCAATAGATAGTCACACCAACATACAAGAGGGATGGATAAAGGCCTACAATACAATATTACAATATTACAATTAATTCAATACTATGACACATCGTTTGAAAGCTTACAATCTGTCCTTTCATAATCTGTCAAAAACTGTCAAATTAACTCCCCCTAGATGCAGCCTTTTTCACCAGACCCTTGCAGTCAGTGCAGAGTGGCGAGCTGCAGCTACTCAGATAGACCTGGCTGAGACCATTACAGTAATGGCCGTGACTCTCTAAATAAATAAAGAAGTCCTCTCTTTGGCGTAATTGACATCACTCGCGCTGACACAGGACCAAAGGCCAAAAGGGGCATCTGAACCTTTAAAGAGTGCAATTTTCATATTGCAGTTCTATATTCAGTTTTCTTTCCATAATGTCAACCTCCTTGGCCCTCCTGTTACATTTTTAAAAACGACCGGTTCCAATTCTCGCCTCATGGCCTTATATAATTATATATTATATATAATATATATGAATAATATTTATTATACATGATTTCCCTTCTGCGGCTCCCGGTCTTGAAGAACTGGAGCAGAATGCTTTGAATAGGAGGAGAGAACCACAGAGGAGTCATTCACAACCTTTCACCTGGTCATCTGTCGTATGCTTTGCTTGCTGTATTCAACATTCTGTATTCAGCCCCACTGTGTATTAAAAGGTGGGCGCTTCTATGAAAGAGTTCCAATCTTCCACTGTAGACAGAAGAGCCATCTTGACTATCCCTCCTAAAGACCTCTTCACCCCCCACTACCTCCCTGTACAGTTCCTCTACTGAAAAAAATGGCATATGAATGGATGACTCACTTACTTTATCCACATTTGTTGTAAGTTGCTTTGGATAAAAGCTAAATGTAGGCCTATTGGCACTTTCTATCAAAACATCAACCCTCCTAAATGCTTTTGATGCTGACTGTGAGGGTGACGAGGGGGCAGATATTGAATGAGGAAAAAACTTTAGAAAATGTTTTTTCTCTGCCGACGTAAAGCATTTGAAATGACGCAAGTAGTTTAGTTTTGGTTTGGTGTGTTTGGTTTTCTCCTTCGATGCCCTTGTGGGCCTTTGAACAGACGGCTCTGGTGATGTAAAATGAAAAATGCACAATGTTCTTTCATCCCCAGACAGACGCATGAAAAAAGGCTGACAACTGCAATAAAATAGTTTAATAAATAAATATCTCCAGTTGTTGGGTTCACAATCAGAATATACTGTAACAGGTGGAACATAAGGGTGTTGTTAAATTATTTATATTGAATATGGTAGAGATACCATATATTCCTCTAGCTCTCTCTACACAGGCACACACAAACACAAACACACAGACATACACACACACGCGCACGCATGTGCACACGCACACACACACACACACACACACACACACACACACACACACACACACACACACACACACAGGACGAGATGGAAAGAGGCATGCAGCGAAAAAAGAAAGAAGCGAAAGAAGTAAGCTCATGCATACGTTGGGTTATTTTTGCAACCATCTTCATTTATATAACGTTGTTGTGAGTATCCAGTATGTAAATGAGTCTATTCCCCATGCGTATTCACACTAAAACACTGGGTAGAGTGAACCCCATATGCTTTGAGGAGGGAATAATTTCCCAACTATGTCTGTACGTTGACGGTGAACCAACCTTGTGTGCTGTGCTGTGCATTCAAGCTCATTACTCCCGACAGCAGGCAGGAGGAGGCTGGTGGAGGTACTGTTGACATCGGAGGACGGGCTCATTGTAATGCACGGGACGGAATGAGGAACAATATCAAACACGCGTGTTCACAGCCTCCTCACGCGTGTTCACAGCCTCCTCACGCGTGTTCACAGCCTCCTCACGCGTGTTTGATCCCGTCCCTCATTCCGTCCTGTGCATACCAATGAGGCCGTCCTCCGTTTACGTACCTCCGCCAGCCTCCCCCTGCTGTCGGGAGTCCCTCATCCCATCCCAACGACCTCGTCCTCCGATGTCTGCCTCCCCCGGCCTCCCCCCCCTTGCTCTACAGGCGGGTTCTCAGCCTCTGGTACTCTGTCTGGACGGCCTGTCAGGAGGACAGCAGAGTGACCTTGCCCGGGGCGTTCCAGTTGGCTGTAATCTAAACCCAGCAGTGGGTCCTGGCCTGACCGGCCCTCAGGGGGGGAGCTCTCTTATCAACATGGAGGAGATGTACTGTTCTGTACCCCACATCCACCAACTACTCTGTGTGTGCCCTCGATGTGTACTCTATGTATACTGTGTGTGTGCGAGTGCGTGTGTGTGTGTGTGTGTGTGTGTGTGTGTGCATCTCTCTTGTCTTTCAGTGTACCCTCTGTCTGTCTTTCTCTCCCCCTCTCTCTCCTCGCCTCTATCTATCTCTCTTCCTCTCTCTTCCCCTCTCTCTCTCTCCTCCTCTCTCTTCCCCTCTCTCTATCTCTCTCTTCCCCTCTCTCTCTCTCTCTCTCTCTCTCTCTCTTCCCCTCTCTCTCTCTCTCTCTCTCTCTCTCTCTCTCTTCCCCTCTCTCTCTCTAACACAACCACTCCTGTTTCTTCCTGAGCTTGTTCCGCCATCTCTCTGCCCCCACTCTCCTCTCCCCTTTCGTCTGTTCATCCCTCTGTTCTCTCATCATTCTCCTCCTCTATCATCCCTCTGTTCTCTCCTCCTCCTCTATCATCCCTCTGTTCTCTCCTCCTCCTCTATCATCCCTCTGTTCTCTCCTCCTCCGTCTTCCCTCTGTTCTCCTCCCCATGCTGAGACTGGCAGTCTGTCAGACAGCCTCCCTGCACATTGATTCCAGTAAATTTAGCAATTACAGGCTGTGCCCAGACAGCTCAGGGGTGGCGAGGCGCACATTGTGCTACTTCATTAGAGACGCCCAAAAAAGCTCAGTTCAGAAGATGCGGGTCTGGCAGGTCTTTTATTTTACATGCGCTTCGCTCACCCCGAGATTAACGTTACCTTCAGAGGTCTCGGGAATTCTAACAATGGGGAACAATGTTTTTTCTTCTTCTTTTTCTTTTCTTTCTTTCTTTCAGTCAGGGTGTTAGAATGGGTGATGTCATTGCTTGAGTGAAGCCACAGTGCCAAAGACCCATATCTTGAGGCTTGTTTAAAAATGTTCCATACACCTGCTGATCTGGTGATAACCTACTGTGATAAGAGTGGATTTGGCAACATGCCCCTCTCTCTCTCTCTCTCTCTCTCTCTCTCTCTCTCTCTCTCTCTCTCTCTCTCTCTCTCTCTCTCTCTCTCTCTCTCTCTCTCTCTCTCTCTCTCTCTCCCTCTCTCTCTTCCAGAGAAGAAACAAACATGATAGTATTCAACTCTCCCTATGCAAATGTTTGCTTGTCAGAGAGCAGTTGACACCCTTGGGGAGGAGGTTGCTTCTCTGTCCACAGGGAGGGGGGATTTTTTAAATGTTTTGGACATTTAACAGACGCTTTTCTTTACATTTGTCTAAAGTAAGTGAATCATCTATACATCAGTCATCATCATACATATGACATACAGTACCCATGGGAAAGTGTGTCCAACCGTTTGACTGGTACTGTATATCAGTATCAAGTTGTCCTTGTCAACGTCTCACCGAGCACAACAGGCTTGATCGTTCTCTTGATCGTCTCACGCCGCTGACAGCCACCA
>NC_137676.1:59707841-59767841 GCF_963989245.1 Nansenia antarctica
GCCAACAATGTAAATATACACCACTTCCCCCCTGTACAGTTTCTCTACTGACGTTTCTCCACTGAAATAATAAATTAAGAAAGAAAAAAAAAAGAAGTAATTCTTCCTTCTTCTAGCCTTGTGACTGCCAATGGCCCCTGGTCCTAATATGGATTTTTTTTTCTTGCTATGACTGACAGACACATGATTCACTTACTTAGTCAAATGTATCCGTTGTAAGTCGATTCGGTGAAAGGCGTCTGCTAAATGCCAACAATGTAACATGCAGCAGGCCGCTCACAGGGTCACTGCGTGGCATCTTGGCAGACTTCTCCGCTTGTTCTAGTTGATCTGCCGCCTCCGCGCTGCTGGCCTCTATTTTAAGCCGCGTCTGAGAGAGCCTGCAGTCACTTCCCCAGCTGACACTGACAAAAGGCCTGAAGGCCAAACACATTCATCATCTCTACACCGCCTGAACCCAAGGAACCATGCCTGGAGTCAAGGTTCCAGCTACGCTGTACATAACTCCGCGCAACTGTGAGTGACTGGGTTTCGAACCCAGGTCACCTGTGAGCGCCACGGGACTGTTAGCCCGCGGTGCTGAAGCCTAGGCATTCGCTCGGGGATAGACGGAAGTCTTCCAACTCTTGAGTATTTACATTTACATTTTTTTTTTTACCCAAAGTGGCTTACAACAAATACCGTTGTCTAAAATAAGTGAATCTTCTGTACATCAGCCATCATAAGAAAAACAAATCTATGCCAAAACCAGGGGCCATTGCTAGTCACAATGCTAGAGGACGGAAAAGCAAGGAGTAGTGGTGGCCTAGTGGATTGTGACTTGGACTGGTGATCAGTTCAGTTCAAAAAAAGTTCAAATCCCGCCTGGGAACACCACCACTAGTGTGCCCTCAGCCCTAAATTACTCCGGGGAGATTGTCCCTGTAATCTCTAATTGTAATATTGTGATAAAAGCGTCTGCTAAGTGGTTAAAATGTGCAAAAAGCAAGGTTACTCATCACGCGAGTGTATAGGGAGTTCATGAATGACATCACACAGTTCTGTTCTCCGGCGCCCAACAACGAGGGAGGGGGGGGGGGGGGGGGGGGCTACACCAGGGTGCTCTAATCCACATTCATTACCATTCAACCTCCACAACAGCAGCAATGACAAATGTCACCGGCAGAGCAGGCAGCCTTGCTCCTCTTTGTTCCTGCTCCTCTGCGCCGCGCAGGGGGAGGCATGTGAAGGATATTAAACACTGATCAAAGCACACCTTTCAGGAGACACTTTGTCTCAGAAGTGCACCGAGAGCTGCCTTCTCTCTCTCTCTCTCTCTCTCTCTCTCTCTCTCTCTCTCTCTCTCTCTCTCTCTCTCTCTCTCTCTCTCTCTCTCTCTCTCTCTCTCTCCTCTGCCACTTCCTTTCCCCAGTCTCTGAGGCTTTGGCGTGTCACGGCGGAGGAAGAGAGGAAGGAAGGAAGGAAAAAAGGAAGGAGAACGAACACCTCTCCGGCTTTTTAATGCTTCAGACTTCAGAGTACTGTACTTTTATAAAGGGGGGAGGAGGAGGAGGAGGAGGAGGAGGCGGAGGAGGAGGCGGAGGAGGGTGGGGATGAACCTTGGTGAGACAATGCTGGAGAGAGAGCTTGTGATGACCCCCTTTTCCAGCACATCTAGTACAATCACTGTTTAAGTCAACACTCTGGTCAAAACGTGTATTAAACAGTGCCAAGAAATGAAATATGAATACGATAATAACATTCATATCTCTAAGGATGGAGTTAATCCAACTGGAAAGCTCAAGTTCGGAGTTAACCTTACAGGTATTTGTTTCAGACATGAGGTTTGTGTATGCAGGTCAAATTCCAAGACAGAGCAGGATTTGTCTTCACCTGAGGGTCCTGATGCGTCCTCCTTTTAAATCCAACAAGTATTGACCTTGTGGAGGCTGTTGTTTAGCATAAGGATGATTGATGCCTAAGCTCTACTGTATAACAATGTCTGACACACAAACCCAGCAGAGAAGCCTGGCTAATGAGCACAGCATGGCCAAAGTGGACATTCTGTATGGATCTACCTCTGGTGGAACAGATCCCTTTACACCCCGTGTTCTGTGAGAGAGCGAGAGGTGTTGGTTTCCCCGGCCTGAGCGGAGCGAGGCGCAGTAATAAGGCGCTGGTCGCTTTGAGTTGTTGAGGAGCGGCGTGGCTCTGGAACGCTAGCAAGGCTACAGCAGGATGATTAGAGGAAGGGTAGGACAGCTGTGGTCTTCTCCTCAGACCCAACCCTGAGCCTGTTACTATGTGGTGTGTGTGTGTGTGTGTGTGTGTGTGTGTGTGTGTGTGTGTGTGTGTGTGTGTGTGTGTGTATGGGTGTCTCTGTCTCTGTGTGTGTCTGTGTGTGTGTGTGTGTGTGTGTGTGTCTGTGTGTCTGTGTGTCTGTGTGTGTGTGTGTGTGTGTGTGTGTGTGTGTGTGTGTGTGTGTGTGTGCAGGGGCGCACTAGTAGGGGAAAAGTGGACCTGACTACCCAGGGCCCCAGCAGAGAGAGGGCCCTTGAAAATCCTGTAATTAAAGTTTTGTTTTGTTTGTAATGTTTTTTATTTCTAATGAATTAGTGTCATTACTTATTTAAGTTTGTTGATTACATCAATTGAGAGAATTAACTTTCTCCCAAAATATTGGAAGATCTGTGAGACCCCTCTTGGCGCAAAATGGTTTAGTCCAGCATGCGGCTCTTTGACTTTACCTGTCTGTGTGCGGCTCTTCAATCTATTCATTAAAAGTCTGTGGCTCGCTTTCTGTGTCTCGATAGGCATCGTTTTGGTATGGCAATTCATGGCACTCGCCATACCTGGCTTAAAAAAACTGGCTTTTTCCCCTGAAAATTAAATCTGAAACACGTTTTGTAATTTTTGTGATTTTATCCACACAACGGTAACTCAAAAATCCTCCCGGCTCTAGCCAGGCGCTAGTGGAGCGGGACATCAAGGTTTCTGCTCTAGTTAGTAGCCTTAACAGTTCCTCAATAAACAAGCCATGGAGTAACGTTAATGTTAAAACCTTGACCATGATCCTCGTTAATTCAGGTGGGTTAAACAAACTGTATAAACACCATAATACTGTTGGTTCAAATTAATGAACAAGTCCATGTCATTTTGTGTTAATAGAAACATGTTCTAATATGCTATTTTAGTGAAAAAAACTGACTTAACGTCACCCGCGATTGTGAAGCTAACTCTAACAAGCTTGCAATATTACTTGCTAACATTGGAAATTGCTCTCCTATTTAAGAATACATGTTCTATATCAAAATATGCATGAAAGTCATGGATCAAAAGAGGAAGGGGGCCCACAGAGACAGAGTGGCACGCCCCTGTGTGTGTGTGTGTGTGTGTGTGTGTGTGTGTGTGTGTGTGTGTGTGTGTGTGTGTGCGCGTGTGCGTAGGTACATGCGTGCGTGTGTGCACGTGTGTGCATGTGTGTGCCTGTAAAGTACTCTTCCGGGGCGGACAGGGAATTTGTATCTCAGGAGTCTAGTGACTAACTAAACCTGTTCTCATCACATCATCATGCTCCTCATCTCATCGTCCCTCTGAAGGGTAGAGGTGGTCTAGTAGTGGATAGTGAGTTGGACTGGTGATGAGTTCAAATCCGACCTGGGAACACCACCACTAGTGTGCCCTTGAGTAAGGCACTTCGCCCTATGTTACTCCAGGGAGATTGTCCCCTGTAATCTCTAATTGTAAGTCGCTTTGGATAAAAGCGTCAGCTAAAATGGTTAAAATGGAAATGGTGCTGAGGCTGGCTAATCCAAGATCTCCTCATTCCTCTAATGTCAGTGTTAACCCTCATGCATTGTCTTCATCATGACTTCATCCCAAATGTAGGTTAAACAAGGTTCAACAAGTTCAACTCAATACATCCTGAGATACTGTGCTGTAAAAAAATAAAAATAAAAAACACTTCTGAAGCGAGTACGGTACTAGGCCTGTGTTGCGCCCCGTGGACAAGGGCAATTTGATTTTGGTCAATGATGAATCCTGTAATTGTTGACTCAATATTGTTTCCCCCCGGATGTGTGGAGGAAAAAAATACCAGAGGAAAAAGCAGCCGATTCATCATTGTGACACGTGCATTGTATCGGCTACCGCCGCTGCACAGTCGGCTATTTCTGATATAATAAATGTTTACTGTACTTTCGCTTTAATGAATACCTCAGGCTACAGCAAGCGGTAATGCACCGAACGCTGACACGGACACAGAAGAGGACTGTTAGAAGAGGATGAGCCAAGCTTTTCCCCACGCACAAAAAAACGGCACAATTGGATTTAAGTGGGGTCACAGGAGTGAAATTCTTAAAATGTAGGGCTTCTTGCTATTAGTTGCTAACGTCAATATATCAACCTCTGCTGAATGCGGGCAGTGGGGATGACTGTCTCAGCTTTCTGCATCCAACTGACAAAGATGAAATACCAGAGGGAGAAAACGGCCTATTAGCCTCTGAATTTAGAGTGCTTTCCTAAAACCTAAAGCATTACAAAAACAAGTGAAGAGACTCAATTAAACACATGTTGGTAACTTTGATGAACTTTTGGTGAACTGCTGAGGGATGGGGCTGAATAAAATTAACCACTCTCAATTTCATAGAGAGAGTTATGGATGCACGGACTGACTAACCATGATTTTAAGCTACACCGTAGCTTTGTTAAACAATGGAGAAAAAGAGGGGGTAAGACAGTTAAACTAAGCGTTGATACATTATATTATATTATATATTCTTCAAGAATCAATGGCTATATAATTCATTTAAAAAGTAAAAATGATTTACTGTAACAATCCCAGATTGCCGCTTTAACAGGCTAGGAAATGTAGTCGTGCCACAACTTTGCAACAAACATCTAGCCCTAATAGCCCTCAGTATGAAATCAACCAAAATACATGATTATATATCATCCTCTCATAATATCATCATAAATCAAAACAGGATAACCAAGCATTGCCTTATCGCTTGGACTCATTATTTGCATTAATACAGCTCCACTACATCACGATTTAACAAGCCATGCTGCGAACGGTATTGATGTTGCTGTAGGAGCGCGGAACAGTACGAGCATTCCAAATCCCTGTTCTAGAACAATCTAGAACAATAGCCTGGAGTAGAAAGCAGCCAGTTCTGTTATCTCTTTTAATAACTCACACCTGAAAAAAGCCCTACCAGCGCTCCGGGGGCCTGAGAGTCCATGGTGATTAATGACACCTGGATTGGCCTTGTGTTACAGTTCCTCCTTCTCCTCCTCCTCCTCCTCCTCCTCTTCCCTCTCTCTCGCTCCCTCTCTCTCTCTCCCTCTCTCTCCAAGGTTATGGTTGCCTCTCCAAATAACTTTGTTACCATTTTTATTATTGCCCCACAGAGTTTGCCAGATGATACTATTATTCATAAACAAAATGGGCTGATGACATTGGTCTTCCGTCTGGAGAGATAGAAATGCCACCTCTAGTGCCTGATGGTCATATTGTCATTTATCTTTCCTCATTTCTTTGTCGCCATAGCCTAGATTTATGCTTCCATCGCCTCCTGTAGAGACGGGGTCCTGCATGACCAATGGGACAGTGAAGCATTTCTTTCTTCATTGACAGCTTTCCTATGCATTGCATCTTTATTTCGTGCACAAATTATGTGACGGAACACACCTGACTAACCAGAAGCCCCTGTCAAGTCAATTGCCCCATTCATTTTGGTGCACTGAAATAGGGGGACTATGCATACAAAATGTTATCATTTCCAAATGGTGAAATCCAATACTTTAACATACTGTAGTAATTGTTTGATTTCAAATCCAAACTTTTCAAGTATTGAACCAACATAAGAAGAAATGCTTCACTGTCCTACTTACGCAGGGCGCTGTCTAAGGCTTCTGTATCACTGAGAAGACATTTTAGCCAGAGACAGTGACAGCATCTATTCAGGGATCAAACAGACATCTAGACAGACAGAATGTCTCCATCGAAGTGCAACATGTCATCATAACACACAAAAGTAAAGGAGAAGAGTTTGCAAAAGCTGTATTTGTTGAACAGAAAAATGCTTGGTTGCCAGACGTCCCTTCAGCTAGAAACTTGACATAATTACAAGTCTGGTAACAGCGTGACATGCAAGTGTTAAAGGGATTTCTGTTGAATACAAAATACTAACAAGCAGAGCTGAACTGCAGGGCGATCCGGGCCTCAGATTGCATGTGGCTTAGGCTCTGCTTACGCAAATCCACCGCCCACAGCTCAAATTATACTCACAGTTATAATCACATTCTGTCTTTTGGTCGAACATCTGCCAGCGCTGCTCACTTTTCTGCCTACTCACTTAGCATTAACACGGAATAACTGTTGTGTAATAACTGTTCATAAATATATCAATATATGAGCCAGCGATTTAGAACTCAATCAGTTGCATCCATAGAGATGGGTACAGTAAACAAAAACAACTGTGTCTAGGTTATATCTATTATCGAATACTCAGTACCTATATTTAATACCTAGTATTAATTCGATTAGATTAGATTCAACTTGATTGTCAATCAAGTAAAAGTACAAGTACTTAAACAATGAAATGCAGTATAGCATCTAACCAGAACGTGCACATATGGTATTGTGCAAAGATTACAGTATAGGTAATCCAGTGAGTATGAGTAATGAATACTGTAATGTGAATATATACGTATACGAGTATAATATCTGAAAATGAAAAAGAAATGTCTGGTAGAGTTCCAGCCCAGCTCATGTAATCATGAGGTCCTTGGTTAGCTGAATCAGGTTAGTGCAGGGGAGGCAGGTGGAGGCAGAAATCGGGTTTGTAACCATTCGTCATTCCATTAAATGAGCCCGTCCTCCGATTTCTACCTCTACCAGCCTCCCCTGGGTTAGTGTTACTCCTTATTCTCCTGAACCTGTAAACGTGTGCACTTTTAATGTGGTGTGTGTGTGTGTGTGTGTGTGTGTGTGTGTGTGCACGCGTGTGTGTGTGTACACGCGCGTGTGTGTGTGTGTGTGTGTGTGCACGCGTGTGTGTGTGTGTGTGTGTGCCTGCACGCACACGTGTGTAAATGAATTAATGCGTTTCCTAATTTCAGCGTGATGGCATTTCCCGGTCCCAGCGGGGCCGACTCAGCAGAACAGTAAATCTATTCCTCCCTCCCAGAGACACAGTGACCCAGGGGCTGCAGGCAGATCATTCACAGCACATGTTAAAGGACTGCACACCGGCTTAATGGGAGCCTTTAATGACTTCCTGTTCCTGGCTCCCGTCCAAAAAGGAGAGGAGCTAAATAACACAGGTGAGGGGGGAGGGGGGAGGGGGGGGGGGGACCGTGCTGAAGACAGCGCCACGACAACCAACCGTCTTACCACAGCAACCAACCTCCGAGAGCAACGAGACTCCACTATCACCGATATGTCACCTTTTTAACTTTTAGTAAATTGCTGGTGTATAGACCCTCTGGCAAATATGTATAATTATATTTTACTACATGTAATTATTGTTTCAGATTTGTGTGTGGACGTTCTTGCAAATATGTATAATTATATTTGATTACATTATGAGTCATTATCTGTTGTTGTTTGTTTTGTTTTTGTTCCCAAGAGTCGGTGCGTTACACCAATTACTTCTGTATATTCAATATGTGAGCTCATAATACACAATGTGATATTCCAATGATTCTTCAGTCCTGACTGAACACAACAGTACATTATGTTTAGCATGGTATTGATCTACATAACTCAGTGATTACACTGTTACGCTCATGTCAACAAATGGAGGTCTCCAGATGTCAGTCTGGGTACTTTGGTTAATAACGAGGGCCTTCTAGTGTGAACATACCTAACCACTACCGCCAATTAAGCAGACGGATGCTGTTGATAAGCCAGTAATGAGCCCTCTAAGGGGAGAACCACGCAGTGTAAACACTGTACAGAGCACACGGCCTGTGATTGGAGAGACACTTCCTGCAAAACACTGGCACCCACTTTCTCAACTGTTAGAAACTGTTAGATTCCATTAGGGATGCTCCGATTTATCGGCCACCGATTTAAATCGGCCGATTTCACTCCAAATGACTCGATCGGTGATCGGCAAAAATGGCCGATCGCAAAAACCGATTTTTTTTTTTTTTTTTTTTTTCTTTCTTTCCTGGGGAAGACAGATAACTGAACAGAAAACATAGGAGGACGTAACAGTATGTAAACCATGAAGGCCACGTTTATGATGTCTTTTATACAGCCATATCGACTGACTTGGGCTTCAGGCCCTAACTGGGTGATAGGCCAGACCTTTACTATGCCATAAAAATGGGTCTGCGTTTGCTTGATGCCTAATGGATCAAAACTTTTGTCTAAAAAGCAAAAAATAGTTCAGTCAGTCATGTATTTTTTTAAAAATCGGTATCGGTATCGGTATCGGTTGATCTTGAGGAAACAAATCGGTGATCGGTATCGGCCCCAAAAATCCAGATCGGAGCATCCCTAGATTCCATGTGTCCTCTCCACCTCTCCCCCTCTCCTCCTCTCGCTCCCTACATAAAACAGATGAGAAGAGAAGGCCTGGGTTCCTTCCCTTCCAGTTTCTAGAATCGAGTTTCTAACCGTTGAGAAAAGGCCTCCGTATTGTGGAGGTTCTCCTCCACCTGTTGATCGCCACTAAACCTCCACTAAACCTCCTACTCCCCCCCCCCAAAAATGTCTTTCTTCCGAGCATAGATTACTTTTTCCTGCTATGACTGATGGATAGATGATTCACTTACTTAGTCAAATGTATTTGTTGTAAGTCACTTTGGATAAAGGCGTCTGCTAAATGCCAAAGATGCATATGTAGATGTACATCATGGACATTTACTACATTGTCTTTGAATTATGCTCTGTTTGGTGGTAGTAAGTGCGCTGTGGCGCAGGAGGTAGAGCCGGCGTCTAATGATCACAAGGTTGGCGGTTCAATCCCCGGCTCCACATGCCGAGGTGTCCTTGGGCAAGACACCAAACCCCAAATTGCTCCCAATGAGCGGGCCGGCGCCTTGCTTCCCGCCATCGGTGTGTGAATGTGTATGCGAATGGGTGAATGAGAGGCCATTGTAAAGCGCTTTGGAATAAGTCAATTTGGTAAGTGACTCAGTAAATGACTCTGAGCTAACTAAGCATCGCCTTGAAACCTTAAAACAACAACTGCCTCATGCATCACTCTGCACAGCGGTGCGCGTATAGACTCTAACACTGCTCGCTTGTGAGAAATGTAATAAATCTAGGTCATACAGTACAGTACGCTTTCACGAAACATTTCCTACTTCGGGAGAGAAGGGCGTCACATACCTCATGACATTGTAACAGAAAAAGCAGTTGTGCTTTTCTTTTTAAAAGTCACACAGGAAAAAGCGTTAACGTCAGACGCTTCCTTTCGACACGTACCAGAACCGAAAAGGCTGCCGTCATACCTCATTTTAACTGGATGTGGCTTCCACCATATGGTTCTCCCTCTCTCTACATAATGTATAGCTGATGATTAATGCATAAAGGCTTTTGCTGCAGTAGAGCAGGACTGAGACAACGATTTCTAATTATTCAGCATTCTGTGGCCCGCCGTGTCCCGAGTGCACCTCTGCCCTCCTCTGCCTCTCTCCATCTCTCAGAACCCCCCACACACTCCTGGCACGCGGGTTTACTGACTCAACGACCTCCAGAGGAACTCAGCTTGTTTGTGGAATAGTAAGTACGACTGGCGGGGTCTTATTAATATTTTGGAGACAGTCTGAGAGAGACAGCCGCGTAGCGCCGATCAATTAGGGAACGCGTAAAGAAACAGGTCATACGATCAGTAATCAATGATAATTAATCAACGTACTAAATCACTGGTGTGGATTTCACAACAGCTCGATACTCCACATCACATCACTCCCAACAGGGCATGTTAGATGTAAGAGGATATACTGTGATATCTTATTGAGCCAAGTGTGACAACAACCCATTTGAAGGGATGAGCTCAACATCAGGTTTCAGAGTAGCTATGCCATATGTCTTGTGTCTACATTATGTTTTGTTTTGGTTTTATGTGGACTCTGGAGTATCTGTAGGTCTTGCTTGTTGTGTACATCTGGTTTGTGTGAATACGGGGGTTTTGGTTATTGGTATGCCTTTTTTTTTCTCTTACATTTTTACATTTGAACCATTTAGCAGACACTTTTATCCAAAGCGACTTACAATTAGAGATTACAGGGACAATCTCACTGGAGCAATTGAGGGCTAAGTGCCTTACTCAAGGGCTCACAGTGGTGGATTAGTGAATGGCACATGAATATGTAGTTTGGAATAATCTGTATGTTATATGGTTAGGGTACATTGGAACAAGGTATCTGTATGGCAGGGTTGGGGTGTGCAGGCGACAGTTAAGTTACAGGTAACTACTGCTGACAGGTAAATGGAATGAAGGGTAGACAAAATTGGGTAACAGGCTTGCTTGGAGCGTAACCTTTGAGTTTATATGTATTTGGAAATGAGCTGGGGCTCTATGGGATCAACAAAGCCTTCTTTTTCACATCCAATTGAATTGAATTCTTAAAAAACAACAAAGATATAGATCATTTAAAAGGGTTACTTGTGTCATATGATGTGCAGTTTCACGTCTGGAAGAACTCTGCAGTGTCAAACGGGTGAAATGCACTTTGTCGAGTTCCCATGCCAACGCGTCATCTGGCGCTTACACTAAGCATTAATTAAAGCGCTTTCATTAGAGATCACTTAGTGCATAAACACACATTGTTTACACAGGGCTGAGATGTGTCTTGAAAGCCCCCACAAGCAAATCACCAGTTTTGTTCGGCACTTTGTCAGAAACTCAGCAGATACAGAGATGTCATAGCAGAACTGTAATTACATTTCTAATCCGCGAGCTGTGAAGATCAACACGAGTGTCGTTCTATATTAATATAGCTGAGGGGAGGACTCATCCAGAGGAGAACTGCACAAACATGTAAATAAAAGGTAATTTGTAACCCTAACAGATGCAGAGATGAAGCTGACTGAAGGTCACTGCTGTTCTGGAGCTACCATCTTTGTAAATGACACGCTTTAATTAAACGGAAACTTCTAGCAAAGCTTAATAAGTCAGCGGTGGTGGGTACAATTATTTTCAAATTTGAGTGTACTGGCTGAATCTTTTTGTAAATACTGTATGATCTTACACACGCGCGAACGCACACTTGCACACACACACACACACACACACACACACACACAGACACACACACACACACACACACATACTCACACACACAAACTCACACACACATGCACTCAAATACACTTAGACACACAGATACACATACTCTCACACACACACACACACACACACACACACACAGACACAGACACACACACACACACACACACACACGCACACACACACACACACACACACACTTCTCCCAAGTAATCAAAAGGTTCTTGTTATTCCGAGTTTCCTTTTTTGGATATATCATCTAGGTAATCTGTCACTTGGAGGCATGAGAGAGAGAGAGAGAGAGAAGAGACAGGGCAAGAGAGAGAAGAGAGAGAGACAGAGAGAGAGAGAGAGAGAGAGAGAGAGAGAAGAGAGAGACAGAGAGAGAGAGAGAGAAGAGAGAGAGACAGAGAGAGAGAGAGAGACAAAATAGGGAGAGAGAGAAGAGAGAGAGAGAGAAGAGAGAGAGACAGAGAGAGATGACAGGGGGGCTGGAGGGACGTTGGAGACGTGTCAGTGACGTGTGTTTGTTTTGAGCTGATGTCGAGAGGGAATCGGTCTTGGAGTGAAAGAGATGATCTCAGAAGACGAGCACAAATAACATCACAGACAGGAAAGAAAAAAGCACATCACAATGAACCATGTACACAAATCACTGGCAAAGTGGCTGTCTCAGTCGGCAGTGGGGATTGGCATCAAACAGTCATGTCAGAGTCTTTGCGGAAATCCCTGACAGTGACACATCATGGCTGTCCTTTGTAGTTCTCTTCTTCCTTTCACCACGGTGCTTAAAAACCAACTTGATATCCACATTTCAATACTTTTCTTCTTCAGTTTTCAACTTTTTCGGAAGTTAAGTACTTTTTGTGGTTTTTGGGTTTCCTCTGGAGAGTTTAAGACGAGGCTAGAGTACAATACAGTCAGTGAATGAGGACCAGAAACATCAACAGATGTTGGAGATGTTAGACGGACTGATGCTATTATGTGGATAATGCCTCCTTCAAAGCAGGCCTATCAGACTCCCAGCCAAGACAACACAGCTGGCAACCAGGAGAGCCAATTCTCCATTTACAAAATGACATCCATTCAGTTTTATCAAAGTATACAATGGAGTTTTAAGGACACAGGATGCTGTCTGTCAAGATATCTATATAGTCACTATCAATTGATTGATACGGAGATCAGATCAGTAGCCTTCCCCTGTGTGCGTGTGTGTGTGTGTGTGTGTGTGTGTGTGTATATACCAGTGTCACTCACTGGTGTCATTATTGCTGTTGTTCACACACATGTATACACACACACACACACACACATCTTCAACAGTGGACCAGTGTTTTGGTGAACAAGAATCACCACCAGAGCCTGTGACCTGCTCCACCACTGGTCCACACCCCCATGTCTGGAGGAGGAGGGGAGGAGGGGGTCTAGAGAAACCTTTCTGCTGCCTTCCTCATCCATCAGGAGGGTGAAACAAAGGTAACGTTGGCAGATGCAGCCGGCCGAGGCCCTCCATTAATCTTGAAGGCTAAGTGTAATTAGAGGAGCGGCTGTATGAGCGGACATGATGCCATAAATAACTGGGAACCAGAGGCGGGAGCAGAGAGAGGAGAAAGGAGCTTGTCTCTTAATGACCCTCAGAGTCACTGTGAACAGCCACGCGTCAACCACGCTTCTGATTCATGATTCAGACTGATTTTACTGTACCTGGCTTATAGCTAACAGGCAACATATGTTTGCGCATGAATAACAGCTGTGTTATCTGACAACAAAAGGACAAAGCAATCAATATAATCTATTTGTAATGTGCGGTTGATTATATTTGTGTAGTGCTTCTTTCAAAAAGCTGTTTTACCTCAAAAACAGTGTCTGCCGGGCCTAGGCTTACGCAAAGGCTAAGACAGACACAAAAGCAAGCCAGGGAAAAACTCTGTGGTGTTGTCGTAATAAGCCTTGAGAACCGTCCAAGCCACTTGGCGAGAAAGTGATTAAACTGGAGATGTGGGCCTAGGCTAAGTTGTCAGTGTAACCAGCAGAGCCGAGACGCGGCGAGGGTCTCAGTAAATCTCCACATCTGTGGCGAGAACACTGCCAGCAGAGCGGGCACTGGCAGGAGGACTGTGTGACTGTTTAAAATCACCCTGGGAAAAGAGAATGGAGTGTGACAGAGAGCCTTTCTCAGCTCCAAACAATTTAATGGGGAATCAAAAAGCCTTGGCAGCCGAAACCACCCCGGCCCCCATGCACGCTTGAACACATGGACGCGCCCGCACACACACACACACACATACACACACACACACACACACGCACACACACACAAAGAAATGGACACGCGCACACACACACACACACACACACACTCACACAAACAAATGGAGACACACACACACACACAAATGGACACACACACACGCAATCTCACTGCCCACCTCGGTCGTATGTCACAGTTTGTCTCCGTGGGAGGTGCTGTCAGCGGCGGCGGCCCACACCTCCCTCCCCCTGTTGTCACCCACATCTCCTCTGTCTGCCATCAGGCAACACAGGGCCACCGCCATCCTCTACCCCCACCATCAAGACCACCGCAGATTCCCAACTTACAAACAGAATAATACCGGTCCCGGTTGTCTGTACGGGCAGAGTAAAACCCTCACCCACTCACTCACGGGCTGCCTGGTCTCTCTCAGGTCCTCTCTCCTCGGCCTGACAGCCAGCAGTGCTGCTGTACAGTACAGAATATGGCCTCCTTCACCCACGTCTCCCTGCTCCAGATTACACTACAGCTCCTGGCTGAGGCGGCCGCTTATTCATAAGGCAGACTGGCTGTACTCCAACACACATACACACACACACACACACACACACACATTCAGGTTGTTTCTCCGGGTTCTGAAGCCAGTTATTCATAAGGCAAAGAGAGCAGAAAGGAGAGAGGAGAGAGAAGAGAGGAGAGAGGAGGGAGGAAAGAAGAGAGAGGAGAGAGGAGAGAGGAGGGAGGAAAGAAGAGAGAGGGGAGAGGAGAGAGGAGAGAGGAGAGAGGAGAGAGGAGAGAGGAGAGAGGAGAGAGGAAAGAGGAAAGAGGGGAGAGGAGAGAGGAGAGAGGAGAGAGGAGAGAGGAGAGAGGAGAGAGGAGAGAGGAAAGAGGAGAGAGGGGAGAGGAGAGAGGAGAGAGGAGAGAGGAGAGAGGAGAGAGGAGAGAGGAAAGAGGAGAGAGGGGAGAGGAGAGAGGAAAGAGGAGAGAGGAAAGAGGAAAGAGGAGAGAGGAGAGAGGAGAGAGGAAAGAGGAGAGAGGGGAGAGGAGAGAGGAGAGAGGAAAGAGGAGAGAGGAAAGAGGAAAGAGGAGAGAGGGGAGAGGAGAGAGGAGAGAGGAGAGAGGAGAGAGGAAAGAGGAAAGAGGAAAGAGGAAAGAGGAGAGAGGAGAGAGGAGAGAGGAAAGAGGAGAGAGGAGAGAGGAGAGAGTAGAGAGTAGAAAGGACGTTGAGACCCGAGCACTAATGATGATCTATTGACAACACAGAGAGCTCATTCATCACAGCCAGTCTGTGTTTACCTCCATTGAAAAATCAAAAACGCACTGCAGGCTTCTTATTATATTGGATAATACAGTAGAAATCATTTGGAAATATCCTAATAAATATCCTAATAAGTCTCCGTCGACTACCTTCACTGAAGCCTGGCTTTTTCATGTGCAGTGAATTAGTGGGAAGAGGCTGGGGTTTGTCAACGGAACAGAGAAATAACATCTATTAATTTCCATCCATGAAACCAGAGACCCTTTTTAAATATGTATTTTAGGGCATTTCTCCTTTATTGGGATAGAGACGGTCGAGATTGACAAGAAGGATGGGTGAGAGAGGAGGGATGACATGTCGGACAGGTTGATGGCCGGAATTATATTTATAATTATAATTATAATTAGTATTATAATAACAATAATACTACTACTACTACTAATAATAATAATAATAATTATTATTATTATTATAGTTATTACTATTATTATTATTATTGTTATTGTCACTGTTATTGTTATTATTCTTATTCTTATTCTTATTCTTATTAGCGGATTATTCGGTCAGATGAGAAGGTCATCGGCGGCAGCCTGCCATCTGTCCTGGACCTGTTCCACCCAGGAGCAGAGAGCAGGACAGATAACCACTGACCCTTCCCACGCCGGTCACCACCTCTTCCAAAGTCTTCCATCCGGAAAAAAGGTTCCAGTCTATCAAGACCAAAACCTCACACCACCTGAACAGTTTCTTCCCCTCACAAACAAGCCCTCTGCCTCGCATTGACTCTGGGACCTCCACTACCCCCGTCTGTCCGTCACACACACACACACACACACACACACACACACACACACACACACACACACACACTCACAACTGACAAAGTCATCTATATTAGTTTTACATTTCTCTAATTTACAGCCTACATAATTATTGTTCTACTGGCCCGTTAGTTTTTTAGTTTTATTAAATTGCTTATATATGTTTTTTTATTATATTGTTGTTTTATCCTTTTGTTCTATGCACCAACCTCACCAAGTCAATTTCCTCTATGTGCAAATAGTTTAGCAATAAAAATAATTCTGATTCTGATCAAATGAGGGACCCTACCATTACTTTGCATTGCACGTCTGTTTTGATTGTCTTTGGTTTGAGGTGTACCAGTCGTCGTTGTTCATGACTGGGGTCACTTTGAAGTAGGGGCCGAGCTTTTTCCTACAACAAAGAGGCTACAACTTAATAACACCCAGCAGAACACAAAGTCGTAGATTCATTGACTATCAGACACAATGGGCCACAGACAAGGGCATCCTTTTATCCCCCCGCAGAGCCAATCGAATTCTACTCAATTTCATACTGCGAAGAAAACAATGGTTGATTTAATTAGAGATTCGGCTGCTGGCAACTCACTGTGAATCAATTAAGCACGGATATCGATTTGCCGTCCGCCAGGACTGTTATTGAGAATCCAACAAATCATTTCTAATCACATTTTTCATCTCCACGCTCTGATGAAGTCTGCAACGTTCCTTTGAGACAGAACCGTAATACCGCAAATATCGTCATGCCGTCGATATCTGCTCTCAATTGAACTCAGGGGTAAACAATCCCATAATGGATTATTATTTTAATTATAATGCTCCCAATCGAATAATATTCGCTTGCTTACAATATTTGCTTTTCATGTTTTCTCAGTGAGTGGGCAGACAGTCCCCGGCATGATCTCCTTCTCCCTGGGGGACCTAATTGATGAGACTTTGGATTGCCTCTTAATAGGCATCGTATAATGACCCTTCATACCTATGCTAATCTCTACACCCTCTGTCAGGCCATATTGTAAAACTGACTGTCTCGTTTGACTGTGCTTATGTTTGAGCCACGACAAATATATCACCTTGCGCTCGGTGGGTTTTAACGCCGTAAATCTGAGGACGCAGTGGCGACGGAGAAGATCGAGACCATAAAACACAAGAGGCCGTGCTCCCCTTGAATAACAATCAGCAGAGTGGAGGAGTCCGTCAAAGCTGCCAATTCAAACGACCGTTACTCAGCCGCCTCCTCGGGGGGACAGTGGAACGACCCAGGGGCTAGTCAGGCCCCGTCTACATGACATTACCATCATGTAGTGAGAAGCAACACTAGACTGATGACACACGTGAACAAGCCTAGATCATCCATGACAACTTAGCTGCCTCATCCCTGATTTAAGTGAGGCTACCGCTAGTAGAGTTATACTGTAAATACCACTTTGCAGTACGTTGCTGTACACCAGGGGAGGCTGGCGGAGGCAGAAATTGTCCTCCGATTTCTACCTCAACCAGCCTTCACCACTTTACACTGTAGTTGTGTGTGGACTGAAAGTAAGTTTCTGTTACCAACAAAATTGTTACTAACTGTTACTAACAAAATTCAAACACTTAACTTCATCACTATGTACAGTATGAAGCAATTACTAATTCACTGTGTGATAACTTACATACAATGAATAACCTTATAGGCCTGAATGATCTGGCTGTATTTACCTCAAACTTCTAGCAGAGCTTCTAACTATAGATAGATAAAGAGAGAGAGAGAGAGAGAGAGAGAGAGAGAGAGAGAGAGAGAGAGAGAGAGAGAGAGAGAGAGAGAGAGAGAGAGAGAGAGAGACAGAGAGAGAGAAGTACTTTATTGATCCCCAAGGGAAAATGAAGGCATTACAGAAGCTGAACAGATGTTGCTGCTCTAGTAGAGAATACAATTTTGTCATTATTTTAGGCTTATGCGGTTACATATCGTTTGTCGTGGACATTCTCACATTTACATTTACATTTTTGACATTTAGCAGACGCCTTTATCCAAAGCGACTTACAACAAATCGTGCATGTCATCCCTCCTCTCTCACCCATCCTTCCTGTCAATCTCTACTGTCTCTATCCCAAAAAAGGCAGAAATGCCCTAAAGAAATGTGTGGTTCATAAAGGCAGGAACTTGCTCCATATTAAATGCTATTTTGATTTCCCGAGACAAAGGAAACAAACATAGTCAATGTTCCTCTCTTCAGCACAGAATGCACATCTGATTTGACCAATCAGGTTAACAAATCACCTTCCTGCTGAGATATTCCAGTTCAACAAGGGAGCTTAGTTAGGGACACTGAGCTGAAATCATGGACAGAGGTGAGAATTATGGAAAGTGTTGTAAAGTGAAAGAAAACCCCCCAAAAATAAGAATGAATGAACGTTATTCTTTAAAATCGAATGTGGCTGAGTGAAGAAGGTTGGAGGCACCAGGGGAGGCTGGGGGAGGTAAACATTGCAGGACGGGCTCATTGTAATGCATGGAATTGAATGAGCAGTAGTATCAAACACATGATACACTTCCTCAGTCAATTTAATTAGTCACTCAGACTTTTTGGAATAACACTGCAGCTCAGTTCTAATATATTTCTTGCTTGATGCTGGAACTTTGACTACATTGACTGATTTGTTTTTCTATTTTGGATTTTAAATTGGAACTTTTTAATTGTTATTTTATTGCACTTTTTACATAAAGTATTTTATGTATGTATCATTCTGTAAAGCACTATGACTATTTGCATTCAATTGTACGAATATATGCTATACAAATACATTTGCCTTGCCTGCCTTGCCTTACATTCGGTAATAGAAAACACAGAAAAACAACTTAACGGAGAGGAGAGAAGGTAATGAGGTGTAAATATGAGAAAACTGAAATGAAAATGCTAGAAAAATTACACTCCATGAGTAAGAGTCAAAACATTCAAGCCACATTGTTCAGTTTAATTATAAAACTCCTAATGTGTTCCTCTTCACAGCGTAGACCAATGTCGTTTTTTCGAATATAAGTCTGGGAGGTACTGTGCACAGACAGAGAGATTAAAATTGTGTAATACAATTCTTATTTATTGTCAAATAAAATGGTCACAATTCAATTGGTACGAACACAGCAACCTATTACTGCTCAGAATTGAAGTCTTTCCTTGTGTCACAGTGAATTGTGCCCCTCTACCGACATCTCTTATGCCTTGTGACAAGCTCTACAAGACTAATCATAAATGGCCTTTTCAACCAATTCTGTCCCAGCTTGCACTGACAATGGCTTCCGCAGAGTCATTTCAAAAATATTCTGTCTGTCTGTTCGCACCCCGTTTCAGTTGGGATTATTCACCGCACCGTTCATGCGAGCCCCCCGGTTGTCAGCCGTGGCGTGTGCATCGCCATCATGCATCTGGTCCGAATGACAACGCGGGGTAGCCTAATTAGAATCACTGCTTGGCACTTCCACTTGTCACTCTCTCCCCAAATGGGTACTGACAACAACATCCAGGCTGGGAGGAATCAACTTTCTCTCTCAGTGGAAGGAGAAGAGCAGATTGTTTCAGCTTGTCGGGATTTGACAGCTTCTGTGTATTCCATCTCAGTTATTGGTGGGCTATACATCTTCTATCGTTTCCACAATGTTATTATACTGCTCCCTGCAATTTCAGCACACGGCTTTCAGCCATGCCTTGTTGCCGGAGACGCTCGAGTGAGCAGGCCTATCGACACATTGCCCTGAGATGCACTTGATCGTAATGACAGATTTCCTGATCCACTGCCTCTACTATTGCCACTGCGTACTGTGATATCACAGTTATCAATCTGGCATAGATGTCCCATTACACATAACATTAACTTGTCACAGGTTAGAGCCAGAGTAGTGTGTGTGTGTGTGTGTGTGTGTGTGTGTGTGTGTGTGTGTGTGTGTGTGTGTGTGTGTGTGTGTGTGTGTGTGTGAGTGAGTAGCATTGATAGAAAAGCAAAATACTAAGTGTGGTTTTACATTGTATCAATTTCCTGTCATGTTGGTATCATGGATAAGAGAGAACTGATTCAGTATGATCTCTTCAAAAAGAGATCAAAACTTGCATATAAAGCAAACAATCGATGCAATGATTTCTAACAGGATTCAACATCATCAGGACAAATCTCCCGATCTTACCTCCTTCCTGGCAGTCAGACTTTTAATCTATCTTATTTTTATCTATGGCAAGCAGTTTTGATCTATTTTATTTTAATCTATTATTCAATTGTCATTTTATTTTGTTGCTGTTGTTTTGTGGTCTGAGCTGCTGTAACGCCTGAATTCCCCCTCGGGGATCAATACAGTACCTATCTGTCTGTCTGTCTGTCTGTCTAGACAGTGAGGACCTGCTCCACGTCTATGCCACCTTCAATGTCATGATAAACACAGACAAAAAACAACAACAGACAAACAGATAATCGTTACTATGGTGACTACGTTTAAAAAAGCCAAACCCAAAAATCCCCCCAAAAATCTAAACTTTGCTATGGCTCAGTCTTATCCACTCTGGTTGGTAATTGGCTTGTGAGAAACACAGGAAACTGTTATTCCCCTGTTATTTCACCATGGTAACAAATGGCACAATAAAAGCCTCAGGGATGCCTTGTCATGGGCTGGCAAACTCGAGCAAGTTTTTCGAGACCGGGAAGCTGCATAGTGACATGAAGGGATTTATTCTGATCCCAGGGACTGTCCCCCCCCCCCCCCCTTCCACCCCCCCCAACCCCTCTCCGCCACGGAGGATGAGCCGCTTCCCTCCAAGCATATGCTCCCGTCTTTCAGCTCTGTTTGTTGACGATTGGACGCTCCTGGAACAGGAACTCACCAGATAGCCAGTGAGTGTGCTGGCTGGGGGACCTGCTGGTCACAACCAAAGGGGTTTTCTACAGTGTTTATCTATATTTTATACTGAGACGATTTTAGCCCATGAGCCCTCACTCTCTCCACTGACCTGAGAGAGTACAAAACACCTGCTGGATGTCTTTGACACTCACGTTGTCCAGGAGAATGGCCACGTTTCTAGATTGTATAGGGTGTGTTATAAGTGTGTATAATCTGGACCATCTGTGGTCCTCTGTGGCTCAGTTGGTAGAGCACGGCGCTAACAACGCTTGGGTTGTGGGTTTCATTCCCGCTGGGACTGAAAATGTACTCACTGCAATGTAAGTTTGCTTTGGATAAAAGCTAAATGGCATATATTATTATATTATTATCTGAGAAAGCACTGAAAACCAACCAGTGCCAAAGCCTTTCCTCTAATTCCCCATCCTCTCTTTCTCCCATCCTCTATTCCTCCCTTCCTTCTCAAAACGCATTAGAGGAGAACATCCGAGAATCCTCGTCTTTGACATGCTCCTCCAGTATGAGAAGGAAGCAAGGAGAGAGGACATGAGGAAGCAAGGGGAGAGGACATGAGAATGCAAGGAGAGAGGACATGAGGAAGCAAGGGGAGAGGACATGAGAATGCAAGGAGAGAGGACACGAGGAATAGATGAAAGACTATTGGGACACAGCAGGGCAGGTGACGTCACCGTATCCAGCAAAAAGAGAAATCCATCATAACGGTTATCAAAAAATACAAAAAAACACCACCTCTAATCCAGGGGAGGCTGGTGGAGCTGGACATTTGAGGATGGGCTCATTGTAATACAGGAATGGAATCAGGAATGGCATCAAACGTACGTGAAACCATTCCTCATCCCATTCCATGCATTACAGTGAGACCCTCCTACAATGTCTACCTCCACCAGCCTCCCCTGCTCTAATCTAAAGTTAGCACACCTGCTGAACATGTCCTCTCATTAATGACTACTCCCTCTCGGTCAGTATTTTTTTAGTTTTTTTTCAAATTTAAATAAACAGAGAGAGAGAGTAGCCCCACAAGAAGACAACCTCTGCATGGAACGAGAGACAACCTCGTGATGAGTCATGATCAGGTAGAGGGAGAGAGTTAATTAGAGGGACGTAGCACCGACGTGATGACCATTGAGATTTCCGTTCCTGTCCTCGCACGGAGCCGCGACCCGGCTGAGTTCGCTGTAATGAAGTGACAAGCTTTGTTTGGCGGGCCGGCCTGGGGGGCAACTGCCATGCAAACAATCAGATGAGAAAGAGGCAATTACAAGATGCTATTAACGTACTCGAGCTGTTCTGGAAACGGAGCGCTAACAGTTGGAACACACCGCAGGCAGGGGGGCCTTGCAGGCGGGGGGGGGGGGGGGGGGGGGTCCTGCAGGCAGGGGGGGCCTTGCGGCTGAATCCAGAGAAACTACACCGTTCCCCTCGCTTAGCAAACCGCTGTAGGTGTTCAATGTGATTATCACAAGTCAAGAGAACTTGGTGATGTGGTGCCTTGATGCCGTTACGCTATCAGCCACAGACCACAGAGAGCACGGTCATGTGATCCGCACTGAGGCGACATACTGGAAGAGGGGCAGCAGAGACACTTTGATGGAGGCCTACTGTAACATGAGGCTGCATTTTGAATGGTCTTGTTCATAATATTATTATATTATTACGTTGTACAGTCAGACATCAACTACAGTGGCTACCACACACACAGCTTTTTAGAACCAGTCTCTTTCATAATATGAACAAGAGAATGCTTATGTTTCATAAGTTTCATCCAAGATTTTAGCATCAATATTATCATAACATAAACATTCTCTTATAGCGATGAACGTGACTGGTTCTGAAAAGCTGTGTGTGTGGTAGCCACTGTAGTTGATGTCTGACTGTTGTACAACATAATAACCATCAAACAAGAACGCAATTACTTATTACATATAGAGGTGAGTTTGCAACTTTCACCCTACTGTAATACAATGAATCTGCAGCTATACACACTAGTAATTCAACCATGGAGATGCATTAAAGCATCCACAACAGGCTAATCATACTGTGGTTTGGATGATTAGGCTGAAATTACAGTCTCTAGCCTTAACCAAATGGGATCTTAATTGCTGTGCAAGATCATAATTCATTCAATACTTGTTTGAGGATGAAAAATAGGCTAGTCATCTCTGAAATATATGTTGTCGAATATATATTTATATATATATATATATATATACAATTCCAATGCTTCCTTGTGACTGTGTATAACATGCATGTCAAGAGCAGAGTTTTAATGAACATGTAAATTAGTAGTATGAACATGTAAATGATACTCTCTATGTAAAAGTATGAATATGTAAATGAACACATGTAGTGTAATGCGCCCATAAATTCTGCACGCAGACTATTTCAGTAGGCCTATCGGTTATTTATTGAGCGGCCCTCGTGACATCGAGAGCGGCGGCTGACAGCAATGAATGAGATGATTGACGCGCGGTCATAACCTTCAGTTTTAGGAGACGTGACCGTGTAGCATAGTAGGTTATTACCAGGCCTATCGCATCCACAATAAGTAACTTCAACATTTACTTTAAAAACCGTAACCGTTGATAAAGGCTAAACGAAAGTACCGGACTGAACAAGCAGAGCTTGTAACGTGTCAAAAGTTGACCTACCTGCTCGCCGGCCTCGTGAGACTTCATCAGGTGTTTCTCCCGGTATAAGGACCACAACCCGACGTTTGGCAGGAATATCAACGCCACCATGAACACGAAGGCCATCTGCAACACTCGCTTTTGCCTCCTCTTCATGATGGACATGCAGGTGAGATTACAATCCAAGATGTTAAATAAAAACGTCAATGTCCGTATTTGGCTTGTGGACAAAATGTGTTTGTCCGTTACACGAAGCACCTTCCCCGGGGCGGTTGACAAACTTTCACCTAAAACAAACAGTAACAGATGCGGGAATAAAGATTACTGCTGGTAAACAAAGAACACAGAGTCAACGGTTCCTACCATATCAAGTTATCGCAGCAGGGTATACTGTAATGCAGAGCGGACTAGTAAAGTCAATTCAAAGGAGAAATGACCACCACCTAGTGACTGACACCTCTCAGATTCCGAGTCATTTCGCTTCGACAACCCAACTTGGAGCGACAATTAATTCAACAGACAGAACAAAGACATTTACAGGACTTGCGGTCGGTGCGTATTTGCATGTTGACTCATTAACGTGGGTTATTGTGGTCCTGTCCGCCCCGGTGTCCGTGGTAAATCAAGATATAATCGAGGCTCCGGAGCAGCTTTATCTCCGGTGGTGCGCGCCGCACGTGAGGGAATTCGAGCTCGTTTCGCGCTCTTCACGAAGAAAACCCTTGGCGAGCTGCATTTCTCCTGCTGCCGAAGGAGAAATTATGTTTCTTCCCCCCCCCCTCCTCCTCCTCCTCCTCCCCCTCCTTCTTCTTCTTCCTCTTTCGGAGTCTCCCTCAATACAGGCTTTAGATATTGCGGTTATGAACCACGTGCATTGCGCATTTAACGAGGAGACCTTGGCGATCCCTGTTGCAAATCTGACAGTTCGTGTCACAGTCACATCCAACCATTGGATCTTTGAAGACGGTATGCACACGCCAAATCATAAACATTGGAGAGCTAAATATCCTACTTCTCCCGGGCATAACAAATATCTCTTGCTTCAGAGACGAGTCGAGGTGTGGGACAGCAGTGCTCCTCTCCCGCTGACACGACTCCACACAGACAGCAGCGGACCCACAGCACCACGGCACCACCGGGAAAGGCGCCGTGGGAACAAAGCACAGCACAGTCATTACTTGGATGGCTGGTGCACTTAGTATCGCAAATTTTGTTTTGCAACACCGCATAAAGTGTTGAAATTCAGAGTTAACAAGCAGGCTTATGTATTGCACTTCATGAATCAAATATGTAAGATATATACTGACATGATTATGCCTATTGAAAGTGGATAGAAAGGGAATATGTGATGACAAGAAATAGCCAATTACAAGCCAGGTCATTTGCAAGATGTCCCTCTGGCATAGGCTTCTATAGGATAATCAGAATCAGAATTATTTTCAGAATCAGAATTCTTTTTTATCGGGGCACTGATTATAGGCTCTAACTTGTTTGATGCTCTTTCTGTGGATTATACAGTAGCCTATATAGCACCCATGGTCTGTTTTATAGACTGTAACATATCCTGTAGGATTAACCTGAAGATGAATGTGTGACTACTATATTTTGCAGAGTTCAGGTAAATTAGGAGTGATTTGTTCATCTATTAAAATACTTGATTTGAACTTGAAAAGTGTGTCTTTGTCAGTGATAAATAAGTGATAAGAAAATTGAAGATACGTGTCCAATTTTAAATAATTGCATTTTTATGTCAATTTACTTACTCAATTGAAATTCAATTGGTCCCCACTAATGGTTGTTTGAGAACCAACCATGTTTTACAGATACAGTATGTGACACACAGGGGTGGTTTCCCTGGAGACAGATTAAGCTTAGTCCTGCAATAAATCACACCGTCAATAGAAAATCTCCATTGAAGGTGTTTTTTAGTCGAGGACTAGACTTAATCTGGGTCTGAGGACACTGGCCCATAAGGCTTGGCCCATATTTGGACAGTCAATTTCCATCTAAAAAGTATTTTCCTGTTGTTGTTGCTCTTGTTTTCTCCTATTTTTTGTCTATGAGACTCTGGCAGTCTTGATTTATGCATTCTGTTTGTTTGCAGTGTGCTAAGCTCAAAGGTGATGTTGTGTCTCTGTGGTTTTCTCAAGTACATGTACTCACAACTCTTTCAATTTCAACTTTCACATTCCTTGAACCCCACAAAGCTGCCAGCCTCCTAATCAAATGCACTTCATAGTTTTGATGGAATGCTGTTTGCGTGGGTTGCTTTACATGAGGGAAGGTTTTCTCTGAACTATTTGTTTATCGTACTATTGAATGCCCTCATCCTTGATTGAAGGCAAGGTAGAAGTGGATTGTCAGGATGCCTGAGATTGAGTCTAGTAGTTTCTGTTGCCTCACCCAAGGTCCCTAGAGGGAGGGCCTTGATCCTGCTACTATCCATGCTGTGTTTGCGCCTCATCTAGCGTCTTCTTTCTCTTACCAACTGTCAAAACGAAGTTTCAAATGACAAAAAGAGGAGTATCATTGTATTTTGTCTGTGTATTTAAGATGTGTAGGAACTTGATCAATTAAGATGCACAGGGATCTCCTGTGTGCGTGCTTGCGCCAATGAGGTTTTGCTCATTGGCTTTATGTCTTGAATGCATAGATTATTGACTGTTCTATTGTACCAACAGAGGGGGCTGTAGTTCATACGCTAGTAGTGCCTGTTGTGACAAACTGATCATTATGCAAGTGGGTGTCCTTCTTTAGAGAACTAACAGTTTGTACTGATCAGGACCTGTAACATTGCACCTAACAGTCTATACTGATCAAGACTTTGTAACATGACATCTAAAAGTCTGTACTGATCAGAGCCCAATCCCAATAATTGAGCCCTACGCATCCGTTTTGCACTACATAGCCCTTCAAACTAAGAATTTTCTCAAAACCGAGTGTTATGAGAAATCTCCCAGAATACCTTGCGAATCATCGGCAAGATAGTGGCAAACGCACTAGCAATAAAAGAAAACCACAAATGTAATTATTTTCTTTGTTAATAAAGTTTTTAAAATTATGATAGCCATCGTAATATCTTAGTTTAATGTCCTTTCGATGTATCATTTCATTTCATTTCCCTAAAGTATTGAGACTTTCACTATCATGCATCCCATGTGAATACCAGTCTTTAAGTAAAAGTTTAAAATAATTGTGTAATAATAGTGTAATATAGCACAGCACACAAAGTTTTAGTTTGATAATGGTAGACCAAGCAGATCGCACAGTACTATGGAAGCAGAGGGAATGCATGGAGGAAAGATCAGAGACTTGGTGACAGCACAGCATCAAGTAACAAGCACTCTGGGGTGAAGATCTGGAGAACTCCACAGCAACGGTTGTTAGGCTCCATTGACTTAAGCCCTCTGCTTCTGCTAGTGGAGGGAGTTTGGGATTACAATTCTTACTAACAAGATTGTATCACGGAAAGAAGAAAAAAAAAATGTTTCTCTCCAATGCGATATGCCCTCTACAATCTTTCCTCCCTAGTTATTTTTGCAAGGTTGTGAGGGAGAGGATCCAACAATCAATTTGTCAGATAGGATTACAGTATTAATTTGCTATTTGTATTCATCATACAAAACAGGATAATTGTTGTACATGATTCCATGTAAACTCTACATAATCAAAGGTGCACTGCAAATTAAAACTCTAATTAACCAGACACACCACTGTACCAACAGTGCGGCAAATTGTCAAATCAAGTAGGATCAGTGTAGGCTGAAAGGAACTTGTCCTCTGTGGCTCAGTTGGTAGAGCATGGTGCTAACAATGTTTAGGTTGTGGCTTTGATTCCCACTGGGACCATATATACTGAAATGTACAGTATGCACTCACTGCAATGTAAGGGGTAGTGGTGGTCTAGTGGATAGTGAGTTGGACTTGTGATCGGAAGGTTGTGAGTTCAAATCCCGCCTGAAACCACACCACTACTAGTGTGCCCTTGAGTAAGGCACTTAGCCCTCAGTTACTCCAGGGGGAATGTCCCTGTAATTTGTAATTGTAAGTCGCTTTGGATTAAAAGCGTCTGCTAAATGGCAAAATTATGTAAGTCACCTTGGATAAAAGCATCAGCTAAATGGCATATATTGTTATTATATTTAAAGACTTCAGGAAATGCAAGCCTTTCACATTCCTCCCACCAAACAGCAAACAGTCTTCCATTATAGATGAGTGGTTGGTTGGAGGATGTCAAATCAGAGGAAATCATGCAGCCTGAGTTGCTCAGTGCTCAGGACCTTGGACAGCAATTACTATCAGAGCTGTTGCGTATGGCTGGCCCACACAGTGTGGAGTGTGCAGGACCCTGGACAGCAGCAACAGCACCGACAATGCAGTACTTCAGTTGGCCTTCATGAAGAAAGCACTCACCAGTCAGCAGTCTATAGTCTATATACCAAAGAGTCTTTATCCAAAGCGACTTACATTGCAGTGAGCGCATACATGTTTCAGTATATGTATGGTCCCAGCGAGAATCAAACCCACAACGTAAGCGTTGCTCGCGCCAAGCTCTACCAACTGAGCCGCAGAGGACCACTAGTCAGCACTAATGATACTTGTCGTTCTAATGACCCACTTACTCAAACTTATAGTCCTAACGTCTGCTTATGGTATCTAATGTATACTTAGTGTATGCTGGTGCCTTGTGGCAGCTTACAAAAATATGACAGGAATATCTTTGTAGCTGCTAATAACATAAACAATATAGAATATCTTCTGACATGCACATTACTTATAATTATTATAGCTTTGTGACCTATAAAAATCTGTAAAATATTGCTCATAACACATCACATGGCATGCATAGGACCATAAGGATGACACCTTTATAACACGCTTAGGTATGGGCTTATGATTAAGCACATCTGCACCAAGCAGCTTGACACCACAGCCGCCTGTGTTTCAGTTCCCTGGTGAATTTCAACAGTGAAACCTGGGTAAGATACCGCTTTCATCAACGAAATGGCTTTCATTAAACAGTTAAGATCAGAGGACAGGGGTGGAAGTTGTAATGGCGAGGAGAAGGAGCCCCCAGACGACCGTTATCGCCAACCCTTGCCTCTGAGGCGGTGGCAGAGCCAGATGCGACGCTGTGATTATTTCACGTAACTCCTCTCATTACTCGCTGTGATGGAGATATCCATCTTTTTAATTGTGCTGCAGGTTCCCCTTCCCGATGGAATGAAAAGGTCAGATGTGTGAAAGGATTACTGCATGTCTTTTACTTTAGGCGTGTAAGCCCCGTTGAAAGCTTTAAGTTGACACTGTTGAACATATAAAAGAAGGAATTCTTGAGCTCCAAATGTGCTTTGTTATGGTTTGGTTGTAAATTAGTTTTGGACAATATTCACTCTATTCACTCCTTGTGTATGCTATAAGATTATCATTCTGCGCATCATGCTTATCCACTCTAATATTTTTTTAAAGTGATGACCGGACAAACTTTACTTAAAAGCTCTTGTTTGGCTGGAGCTGTAGTTTGTCATCTTTGCAACTCCTTGTTATTTTCAAATGAGAGCACCATCTGTCTGACAGGCCCGGCGCCAGAACCAACACCTTGCGTGGGCAGGGGCCGACGGGCCGAAGGGCCAACGGGGGAGGGGGGGAACGCTAGCGGCAGCACTAAATCGATAGACATAGTGTATGGACCTACAGTAAATGCAAATTATGAGATCAAACATTCAAACACGCCCCTGGAATATCAACAATTCTGGGAAAAAAATGAATAAATACCTTCGGGTACGCAAGACGCACATTTGGGTGGGCTGAGCCCACCCCTGCCCATAGCTACCGTTTTTTAACAAACATTCTGTGTCCCTCTCTGGACAAATAAAGACATCAGCCTTCAACACTACAGCAACAGTGAGAAATTATTTGACAATCGAATTTGATTGAACAACCATAAGAAGAATGTTACACTGGCTGCTCACAAACACATTGACACACACACACACACACACACACTTTGTATTCTGAAATCTGGAAGCGCCACTGCGATGGCAGTGTACCTGGTGGTATTACAGTAGAAGCAGGTTCTGTAAAATTGCCAGAACTATTATGTCAATTTATTTTGGACCATTGCACCAAAAGTAAGTACTTCAGAAGTGCAGAAGGGCGGGTCTGCTTGAGTTCCAGCCCAAGCGACTCTGACAATTAATTTAGTCTTTGTCCTAAAGTCTTGAAATGGCTCCATTTTTCATTGTAATTACTACAGCGCAACAAATCCATCAAGCCACTGACTACAGCATATTTGATGTGACAGGCTAGAGTAAGCCATCTCAATCTAAAGGCAATTTAATGGAACAAATTAAACATTTGAGATAACTTGGTGGACGGGAAAAAAGTGACTTAATATCTCTCCAAGGTGAAACGTGTATGATATCTGCTTTATTGCTTTGTGCTGTCGCTGTAATATACTGCAGTGCGGAAAACCAATTACCCTACCCTCTGATTTTGAAATATGAGCAAAAACTGGAGAGAAATGTTTTGTTTTGATCTATGAAAGCTTACCAGTAATTTGATGACTAAAATAGTCTGTGATGTAAATGTTAATAGCTTTCTGTGGATAGGGATCTAAAGGTTAGAGACCCTATTTTTTCAGCTCTTGTCTACTAGGCAGGTTTGTTAACCTTTTGACCTCAGCTATTCTTTACAGGAACAGGGTTCCATCTCTGTGTCCATGACCATCTGACCTCTGACCTCTGAACAGGGCTGTATTATTATTATTAGTATGGAGGGCCAGATTCAGACAGTTGCAGATAATGGGTTTTGGGATATGTCTCCTCTCTCCTATTTGCTCTTGTGCAGCGAGAAATCATGTACATTTCGAAATGCAATACATTTTATTTTCCACACCTTCACTATTACTGCACATGAAAAAAGTAACGTTCATAAAGTTTATAATTGCATCATCATGGAAAACTGAAATCGAGTGGATGGGGGCCAAACATCCATATTGGTTCTCTTTCAAGACTGTGTCATCAGCCGGTCCAAACTGAAGCACTCAGGCCTCATCAAAATACTGGATGACAATAACACCAATTTATCCAAACGACACATCTCTTGAAGAGACAGACGTTCCCATCGGAGTATGTGTGTCCACCCACATCTATATGTGGGTAGATGCACACTCCCATCTTCCAAGATATACTACACTGTATATTATAATGAACCAATACTTTCCCTTTCCGGGCAACTACGGTATGAGTATTTGAGAGACCAAATGGAACAAGCTTAATTCAGGCAGGACATTCTAAGTCAGTGCTAGCTGTCATGTGACACGTTGATATGGTCGGCCTATTTAAGTGTTCTGTGTATTTTAGCTGAATTACCTTTTTCCCTAATGTTTTTAATATTGTCCCAGTGAGCCACCGTAGTTACGGTACGAGGAATGCTTGGTCTTGATAGGCCACCGTAGTTTGCTATAGTTGTGATGATGTTGAGAAGGAATAAACAGTTTGCATTTCTGCTGAGGTCGATCAGCCATATCATTTTTACACAACAGTTTACACACGTTTCTGTAGCCTACAATATCGTTGCTGGTACTGTCAGTCGCTCCTGTGCTGTGAGTGTTGCTATTGTTTTTGCTCCCACCACCCCAAGCCTCCATCTGCTTTGGTTCTGCTCAGTCTATTGTATCCCTGGCATGTATGTGTTGTGTTGTAGTCCTCAGACAGGGAGCTATGAACATAAGGGAGCCTTCCAGATATGCCAAGCCTAATTGTATTAACATTTGATATTCAATAAATGGTTAAATGAAGATGTCTCTACTGTATGTTTCTGACAGAATAGCTCTTCAAGAATATATATATATATATATATATATATATATATATATATATATATATATATATATATATATATATATATATATATATATATATATATGTGTGTGTGTGTGTTCTGAAATGTTCTGGATTTTAATTAGTTTACTCTTGATGATTCTGGACTCCAACTGCAAAGAAGTGGAGAGCAGTATCTCCTGTAAGTTGCTGAATTGTACATTTCATGTAAACCTCTGCGAGTTCTCGCTGATGGAGGCTGGTGGAGGTAGAATGGTATCAATCATGTCCTATGATTTCGACAACCACCAGCTTCTACTGGTTTTCACAGAACGAACAGTTTCCAATAACTACTCATCCACTCTTTCATTTGAGAACTTGTAGCACAGGCAATTAAGCAGTGTTGACTATATTCAGCTGGGCTGATGATGAGTCTCTATCTCTCAGTAAGCAACGCTAATGTTTTCATGCTGTGTTAACTGAACCAACCATCATGTGGATGACACGCACAATGAGTTATTTTAATCTCCAATGCAACAAGCTAAACGCCAAGCCCAGGGCTCATTACGGCATGTGACAAGTGGGTGTCCATCTGAATAGAAGCAGATAAATTGTGTGCCTGAGGGAGCGTGCTTGTGTCAAGATTATGAATTTATTTATTTCCAGCACTTGATTTCTGCTCATGGGAGTGAACCGGTGTGTTTGGAATCGGTGTTAATAAACTGGTTGACTCTCACTCTCACCCTCACGTACACACACACACACACACACACACACACACACACACACACACACACACACACACACTATTGCCTTCTTTATTTAGTCTTCACATCTACCTAGTTGCTTTACACACACCTTACACCTTATCTCTTCTCTCACAGATTGTCAATTTGCTGAAGCTAATCTGACATCAGTCATGTATCTAATATCACAGCCTTTGGATATTACTTAACTATTTTCTCAGAAGAAAAATAATCTTTGTTTGATCTAATGTGTTTTCATGAGCCTGCATTACAACTATTTTAATGGGATTCACTTTAAAGAAAATTGATGCATTAATCTCTGTGTGATAAATAAAGTATTAGACTTTTAGACTGCAAATCTCTAGAAGAGAGGACATTGGAAAAGCAAAAAAAAAAAATCCTCCATTACTCCATTATTTGTAGTGTAAATGGAGCCGTATGTTCTGAATGCATAAAGTCACAAAGGCGATCAAATGTACTTTCCAGCATATAGTCACATGCGTATCAGAAGGTCATATTTAATTGGAAATGTACTAGGGATGGTATTGACTTTTCAACATCAACCAGGAATAATTGTTCATTGAAGCCAACTGCTTACACACACACACACACACACACACACACACACACACACACACACACACACACACACACACACACACACAATAACACTAATATCGATCACCTCAAAATACAAAGGAAAACCTGAGGTAACAACTCATTGAACGTTTTGTTTTTCTTTCTGTAAATCTTTGTATTCAAATTATTATAATTATTATTATTATTACTATTATTTTCTTTCTAAAAACTGTTATTAATCATCAGTTTTTTGATCCGGTCTTTTCTGTGTTCACAGGACTGATGCTTGGCAGCGAGGAGCGTGGTTCATCCTGTCTGCCATGGTACGTACTGATAACTCCTATGGAGAGAGAGTGTGTTATGGCACTCCGGGATACAGCCACTGGAGAGCATGGAGAGAAGAGATCCTTAATCCCTCTTGACTGGGTACACGGATTTACTCCCATGCTTGTTAACCTGACAGCAATATCCTGTACACGCATACACACACAGACACACACACACACAAAACACACACACATTTACCACACTGAGTTTACAGCAATTCACAACACACACACACACACACACACACATTCACTACATAAATAAACACACACACACACTGAGTTTACAGCAATTCACAACACACACACACACACACACACACACACACACACACACACACACACACACATTCACTTTGCACACTGATCTGACATCAACACACAACTACACACCCATTCAACACACAACTACACACCCATTCCACACACATGTCTTGATTCACATTGACAGTGCTTTTATCTCAGTATGTGTTTTAGAATGTGGGGTCTTCATAATGAGGTTGTTTTAGAAAGGCTATGTTTTCAATCACAGGATCTTTGAAGTGTAGGTCGACATGCATTATTTATATTTCCCTTCTTTTCAAATGCATATTCACATATGAGGCTTTTCAAGAATGACAGTATACTGTATATACAGCATCACATTCAATACTGCGTATGTATATGGTCCTTTGTTGAATAATTTAAGCTTCCTTTCAAGCCATTTAGCATGAAATATGTTTCAAACCAAGTCCCTGTGTTGCTCAGAGATGGAGGTGAGCAGACATTTACAGGATGAATGATAATTATTCAAATCCATTGACAGCCGTTTGACCACCAGAGATGAAAGCTGGGGATAAACCCAACATTTGCCATTTCAATCGATCCACCAGCTGCCTGCATGCACCGCGATAAGGGAGAGTATATTCCAGTATAAGGCCCTGCAGAGCCTAGTGAAAATAACTCACAGGTTGGCACGCCAATTGAATATATAGAATCTGCCTTCTGCTTTTTACTCCGACAAGGCTTCGATCAATGCTGTTACACTTCAAAGTCTGCCCACTGTCAGACTGCAGCATGAAATCAAATAACCACAGACAGGCTTCTCAAGGCCTGGGTATAAAACAAGAGGTTCTGTTATTAAATGAAAATGGAATCCGTTATTTCATTATTTAATATACAGTCACCAAACACTTTATTAGGAACGCTGTTCTAATACTGGATTTGGGCTTCCCTTTGCTCTCAAAACAGCCTCTGTTCTTTGTGGCATTGATTCCACAAGATGTTGGAAACATTCCTTTGAGATTATTGTCCATGATGACATGATTCTATCATGCAATTCCTGCAGTTTTTTCAGGAATAGCTTCCCTGGGGTAGGCCTGCCTCTGTCTGGGGTATAGATGTCTGGGGTAGGCCTGCCTCTGTCTGGGGTATAGATGTCTGGGGTAGGCCTGCCTCTGTCTGGGGTATAGATGTCTGGGGTAGGCCTGCCTCTGTCTGGGGTATATATGCCTGGGGTAGGCCTGCCTCTGTCTGGGGTATAGATGTCTAGGGTCGGCGTGTCTCTGTCTGGGGTATATGTCTGGGGTAGGCCTGCCTCTGTCTGGGGTATAGGGTTAGGCCTGCCTCTGTCTGGGGTATATATGCCTGGGCTAGGCCTGCCTCTGTCTGGGGTATAGATGCCTGGGGTAGGCGTGTCTCTGTCTGGGGTATAGATGCCTGGGGTAGGCCTGCCTCTGTCTGGGGTATAGATGCCTGGGGTAGGCCTGCCTCTGTCTGGGGTATAGATGTCTGGGGTAGGCCTGCCTCTGTCTGGGGTATAGATGTCTGGGGTAGGCCTGCCTCTGTCTGGGGTATAGATGCCTGGGGTAGGCCTGCCTCTGTCTGGGGTATAGATGCCTGGGGTAGGCCTGCCTCTGTCTGGGGTATAGATGCCTGGGGTAGGCCTGCCTCTGTCTGGGGTATAGATGCCTGGGGTAGGCCTGCCTCTGTCTGGGGTATAGATGCCTGGGGTAGGCCTGCCTCTGTCTGGGGTATAGATGTCTGGGGTAGGCCTGCCTCTGTCTGGGGTATAGATGTCTGGGGTGGGCCTGCAGACTACACTTACCCTCGACACAGAGTGAATACAGTGACATGTTTATGCTAGACATACCCTTCGTCTAATGAGGTTTGCTGAATCTCTATGAATATTTCAGCACATATATAACACAATATTATCCCCTAGTAAAGGTCAACTCCAGATATTCAGGGATGAACATTAGATTAGCTTGATAGATTGGAGTACAAGCGAAATGGCGAGCGAATTAGTCACTGCTTGTAAAGTCCGCTGTTGTTACATGAAGATTCTGACAACTCTTGTACGCTATATCTCCCTGTCACTTGGCCTCATTAAAGCACCCACACACACACACCCACATCCACCCCCCCCCCCCCCCACACACACACACACACACACACTCTCACACACTCACTCATTCATTCCCAGAATGTATGCGTTGCAAATTGCCAGAGTTATGCTTTCAGGGAGAGATTGGTATCATTTTTACCCCAGGGTCATACGCATTACATTACAACACTGAGGCAATACCGCTTTTAACAGCCTCAATAAATAAGACCCTGCTTTTTCCCCAAAAAAAAATCTCGGAGAAAACACTTTTTACGACAGAAAATTTTAAGATGACAAATTGCACTGCCCGCTGCGGCCGATTACAGAACACTCGAGTAATGAGGTGTTGACTTTGCGGTTCGGGGGCGGGATATCTTTATTCAAGGCAAAACGCGTGCCATGAAGCTCCCTTCATTGCTCAATCTTGATGTTATATTACAATTTCAGAGAGGGTCTCACCAGAACAATGCAGTAATGATCCTCTTGTATAGTATAAAGAACAGGCATAGATGTATACCAGGGCCTCCCATAGCAATTTAACCAGCAGTCATGTTCAATAAATTAGTGAAATATCACACATTTGTGTCCAGAGTGGCTTCACGATTGGTCTGAAAGCTGTTTCTCCTAGATGATAAATGGGTAATGGATTGAATTGTAAGTGTATATTTAACACCACATTTTTCATGCAGGCGTCGTTGAATGCAAATGGATGCGGACAGCCGGTGAATTGTCCCTCCGTGTGAGAGGAGATGGACATTGCTTGGCGAGGACTTTCTAATTCTGCACGGGGAAATGAATAAGTAAATGTCTGCCATCATCTCTCTCTGTGACAGTCCTCCCCCTGGGCTTTTTCTGTGTTACACGCTCAGTTCAACCTTTTTGTGAGGTGGCAAATCTATTGAATTTCAATTGCTTCTTCTTTGAGAAAGGATGCCCCCGAGGCAGAATATATTTGACACAGGTACATCCGCGGAATAAAACGATGTCTATATTAGGATGTGGGAAGTCAGGCAAGGGCAGAGGTAGCAGTGTGTGTCCCCGGGACCACTATACTGTATGTATCTGAAGAGAAGGCTATTAAGTAGCACATTCACACTGTGTGCTTATAGATACAGTCCAGTTACGTCTGTGTGTGTGTGTGTCTGCATGTGTCTGCGTGTGTGGGCGTGTGTGTGCGTGTGTGCGTGTGTGTGTGTGTGTGTGTCGTGATAAATTAAAAGATAATTTACAGAGAAAAACATAACTGTCTGTCATAATCATGACTCACCCACACACACACACACACACACACACACACACACACACACACACACACATACACACACATACACAAAGACAAGTGAGTGAACATATGTGTGTATGTTTTAGCGTTTTAGAAGAACTTCTCTCATTATGTTCTGCTCTTCTTAGTATGTGTCACGCCGACACTCTCATAGAACGCGTGCGCCTGCCCGCCCTCTAGTTTAGTCTCCTTCTGAGAGAACAGGAAGTAGCGTTGTGGACGGCGTGGAGCCGTTTCCTCCCCGTGAGGCTCTTGTCCAGGTGAGGGCCGTCTGGCCAGGCTCATTACTCTTTATTAAAGCTGCCTACGGCCCCCAGCGGAGCGCTGCATCCTGGGAGATCAGCAGGACAGCGCCAACACTGATTAGTTCCAGAGGTTCACCCTCCAGGCGTGATTATGAGCCAATCACAGGGCCTCTCAGAGAGGCAGGCTGGGATCACCCGGGTCACAGCCATCATCTACCTGCAGCACGGAGGCTCTGCTCTGGAGGATCACCGTAGCAGCAGCTCAGGGGCTTTCTTTCTCCCCTCTGTCCTTACTTATCCTCCCCCCCATCCCTTCCTCCCTCCTTCCTTCTTTCCACAGGACTCATTAGACATTCCTCTTTTGAGAGGGCTCTCTTCTCTCCTCTCCCCCCCCCCCCCCCTCCCCCCTCCTCTCCTGTCATCCCTCTCTCCTCCCCTCTTAATATAATAAGAATAATATATGTCCATTTGGCGCTTTTATCCAAAGCGACATTGCAGTGAGACGGTCCCAGCAGGAATCAAACCCACAACCTAAGCACTGTTAGCGGACATACTCTACCAACTGAGTCTTTCTTTCTTTCTTTCTTTCTTTCTTTCCTCCTCTCCTACTCCCTTCCTTCCTGTCTTCCCTCCTTCCTTCCATTCTCCTTTGTTCTGCGATGGTTCATCTCTGACGAGTTTGCATGGAGGTCCACTTGCCCTTGATCCTAGAGTAGGCCCGTTTCCTCTGGGAAGAACACAGGACACTCATGTGTGTTCTGTATGACTTATCCCAGCGGGGCCTCAGTAACGCTAGGTTGCCCTGTGTTGATCAATACAGCGTGAATGCGTGTGTGTGCTCCATCATGGCCTTCCTTCCCTACCGTCCTCTTCAAACCTCCTTCACTACTCATTACTTTCCTCTCTGCTGAGTGCTCTCTTCTCTTCTCTCCCACCACCTCCCCTCATCCTCTCATCACCCTCTCCTGTACTCTCCTTTTCTGAATTTCACAGGCGTTCGTTGCACCCAAGAAGTCATTTGTCTCAGTGACGCCGGCAAGACCTAATCACCCACCTCCTTCACAGGAGACTAGCACCTTGACTCTCATTTAGCACCAGAGAGAGAGAGAAGAAAGGCAGAGCGCTGCAATATTCACCAGGATTACATTTTGCGCTTTAATAATACACATTTCAGAAATATCACAGTACATGTATATGACATTTGGACATGTTTGGAAAATATTTACATTTACATTTTTGACATTTAGCAGACGCCTTTAACCAAAGCGACTTACAACAAATACATTTGTCTAAGTAAGTGAATCATCTGTACATCAGTCAAAAGTACTTGCTTATTTAAATGTATTTATAGTAGAGAAACTGTACAGGGAGGTAGTGGGGATGAGGAGGTCTTTAGGAGGGACAGTAAAGTTGTAGCCTGAAGAGATGGGTCTTCAATCTACAGCAGGCGACAGGTAGTGAGTCTGCAGTCCTGACAGCAGCGGGCAGGTCGTTCTACCAGCGGGGCGCCAGGACAGTGAAAAGTTGTGACCGAGAAAAACGGAGAAAATCTCCCTAGCAGCTGCACCATGGAGAGAGACAGACAGGGTGTGTTTAGATGAACGTGTTATGATTGTATGAGTCATAGTGAACTGGTCCTAATGCAGGCTTGACCCTGAGATGGCAGTTAAATGACTTACACAGGCACTCCGACTTGTGCCATAGTCTGACTCTGTCTCCCCCTCTCTCTCTCTCTCTCTCTCTCTCTCTCTCTCTCTCTCTCTCTCTCTCTCTCTCTCTCTCTCTCTCTCTCTCTCTCTCTCTCTCTCTCTCTCACCCTATCCCCCTCTCTCCCTCTCTCACCCCTCTCTCTCTCTCTCTCTCTCCCCCTCTCTCCCTCTCCATGTGTCTATAGATAAATCAGGAGGTCTGAACTTGTAAATCAGCAGGACAGGAGCCTCCAAAGGTCAGAGCACTTGTAATTACAGCTAATTAAAATGTGCCGCGGAGATGGAGCAGGAATTTACCGCCTCCCATTAAACCTGGACAGACACTGTTAATTGGACATCAACCCCTGGTAACTCACCCCCCATGTTCACTGTCACCCCAAATTGCTATGATAAGTCATAAGGTAGGTAATGTACCAGTCAGTCTGTGCCTGTGTGATGTGTCTCAGGAACATCTGTGGAGTTCAGAGCAGCTACCCAGATGGAGGCAGGCTCAGAGAGAGAGAGAGAGGGAGGGTGAGCGTGAGAGGTGTAGAGGGAGAAAGAGAAAGAGAGAGAGAGAGAGACACAGAGAGAGAGAGATAGAGAGAGGGAGACTGACAGAATGAGAGAGCAGGAGAGTGTGAAAAAAGATGATTGCTTCTCGCGATGTTGAGATACACAATGTACGTACGATGGGGTCGACCTGCAGCGTTAACAGCCTGGGCAGACTCTGGTTCTGTCCCAGCGGTTTTCCATCAGCCTGGGAGAGCTCGACAGGGAATTACAGGTTTCTCCTGTATGACGGGTGGTGAGGGGGAGGGGAGGGTGGAGGAAGGGCGGGGTGGCTTTCTCCCAGGATCAGTCTGCCTCCATGGAAGAGAGTGAAAGGGAGGGATGCAGCTTATGGTGGACATGTCTCTGTAACTTAACTCTCTCTAACCCTACGCCCCCTTCCCCCCCCCCCCCTCTCTCTCTCTCTCTGTCCGGCAGGGAAAACAAATCTGTCTCTCTCTCTTCTCACAGCTACAAAGCTGTTGACAGAGTGTTAACTTTCCATCAAACACTGACTCTTTCCTTCACTTTCATTCTCTCTCACTCTCAGACAGACAGACAGACAGACAGACAGACGCAGACAGACAGACAGGCACTTTCTAGGTGTCTTACCCTCTCATCCAACTGCATTTTGATTTTAATGAATTATTCCTTTCTATCTAATCCTGTGAAGGTTTCTTTTCTTGCAATACTGCCAAGGTGCTTGGAGGTCAGTGTTTCCTCCCTGCTCTGGGTCATGTTCAAGCTTCATCGCCTTTCCACTGTATTAGAATGCAGGTGGTGTTCCCGTTGAGCCAGAATCAATGTCCCACAATTAGACTCCAGGGATGTCTGCCAGCAACCCGACGAAGACACACAGAAGATAATCTACCCAGAGATGATGACCAAAAGTCCAAGCTACCAAGCTTGTTCTTGTTCTTCTTGTTCTTGTTCTTCTTGTTCTTCTTGTTCTTCTTCTTCTTCTTCTTCTTCTTCTTCCCACTCATGAACGTATAGATCCGTCTCACAGTGTGGACCACCCAGCGATCATCTGGTTCAGTTCTGTCATTATCCACCTTATCACATTCTGTCTCTTATATTAGTGGCTGATGGCAAGAAGATTGTCACTAACAATGATTAGGTTGCGGGTTCGATTCCCGCTAGGACCATTTATACTGAAAAGTATGGTAATGTTTCGATGAAAGCGTCAGCTAAATGGCATAATGTTATTACATTATATTTTGATGAATAACCATGCCTGAGACCCGAACATGTTAACTCCCTGAGCTGATGCCTTGGCTTTAGGTCGGTGGGCTAAGGCGGTGTTGTTCTGTGTTTCAAACCCCGTCGGTCGCATGCAATTCGATCTAGGAATAACCGACACACCTGTACTGCTCGTATGACGCACCTGTGTGATGGAGGACTCATCGTGTCACGATACAGGAAATTGACTTTGTGTGGTTGATGCATAGGTCATAATGATACAAACATCAATATAATAAAAAAAAACAATATAAGGAAATGTGTTTAAAAAAAAAACTGACAATGACAATGACAACAATAAAAGGGGCAGTAGAACAATAATAGGCTGTACATTAGAGTATGTAAAACTAATATAGATAGCATAGATAAATCTGGGTCATTCCATAAATGAGGCAGCCAATGACAGGTTTGTGGATGGAAAACTTGTTAGGGTTGTTCCAAATACATTTATATGAGGTCCCTCACCTCAGACGCAGCCTTGTCAGACAAGCTGCCTACATATAGCCCTCCTCTTTTGGCTTCTTATCAGAACATTTTTCAATATAAGACTTGACATTAAATCTGTAGGTGTTTCGCAACTTTGTTATCTTTCTCTCATTACATATTCTGCGTCTCTCTAGGCCTTGCTCTCACTTGCTGCCTCACTCTCTCACTTCTTATCTAAGTGTATGTGAGAGAGAGAGTGTGTGTGTGTGTGTGTGTGTGTGTGTGTGTGTGTGTGCGCGTGTGTGTGTGTGTGTGTGTGTGTGTGTGTGTGTGTGTGTGTGTACGTGTGGAGAAGATCGTTATAGATCGTTTGGATCTCAAGTTCATGACATTTACATTGGGTCAGGTTTTGCCTTCTTCTCTCCCCTGCTGTGTGTGTCAGAATCAGAATGTCTTTTATTACATCCAATGTACTAGTACTTAAAACTAAAAATAGTTGGCATAGGTTCTTCAACATTGGCTTTGCAGCAAGGTACAAAATCACAATAATAGAGTAAAGTAAGAAAGTAATAAAACGTTACTTAAAAAATAAAGTAATAAAGTGATAAAGTGATGGTAGTCGTACTAAAGCAGAACCAGTCGTGCTATAGTGGAAGGAATCAATAGAGCAGAATGCTGTGCAAAGTCCAATAAGATGATATGCAATATGATACAGTACAAGTAGTCAAGTAGGCAGGTAGTGTTCAAGTAGTCGTATAATATATATTATTTTTGTAGTGTGAGTGTGGTTGGTTTGCGGGGTCTTTTGTTTTCTTCCAGTGTGTGTGTGTGTATGTGCCCCACTCTTACAAGACACACAGTTGAGCTCACATGCACACACACACTTCTATTTTCTTTTTAGTTGATAACTTTACATTGAAATACGAATTTGACACTTTTTGACAAACACTGGTGTGTGTGTGTGTGTACCATTGTCTGTGTGGCCAATGGTGCATGTCATCTACACAGACACACTCTGGCTACAGTTATAACGTTTGTGTCATGTGGTCCCTGGGGGGTTCTTACACAGATGAGCATGTCTGGTGTGTGTGTGTGTGTGTGTGTGTGTGTGTGTGTGTGTGTGTTGGACCGGGTCCCTGAGGCAGGGCAGCTGCAGGTGGGCCTGCTCTATAGCGATAACACCTCAGGGAGGGCCCGTTCTGTTCTCTCTGCCCCTTCACCCCTCCACCTTCATCTCATTTTTCCTCTTCCTCCTCTTATCCTCTTAACTCCATTTTCTCCTCTCTGTTCTTCTCTCTTCCTTTCCACTCTCCTCTCCTCTCCTCTCATCTCATAAAGCCTGATGTCATAGCAGATACAGTCCTGCTGCATCCAGCCATGCTCTGCTCTGCTCTTGGCTGCTCTTATCTCTGGCTCGCTCTAAGAAGAGCTCTCTCTCTCTCTCTCTCTGTCTCTCGCTCTATCTCTCTCTCGCTCTCTTTCTCGCTCTCTCTCGCTCTATCTCTCTCTCGCTCTCTTTCTCGCTCTCTCTCGCTCTCTCTCTCTCTCCCTCTCTCTCTCTCTCTCTCTCTCTCTCTGTCTCTCGGTCTATCTCTCTCTCGCTCTCTTTCTCTCTCTCTCTCTCTCTCTCTCTCTCTCTCGCTCTCTCTCTCTCTCTCGCTCTCTCTCGCTCTCTATCGCTCTCTATCGCTCTATGTCTCTCTCTCGCTCTCTCTCTCTCTGTGGACTGTAACACACAGCTTTTGAAGTGTGTGTGTGTGTGTGTGTGTGTGTGTGTGTGTGTGTGTGTGTGTGCGCGCGTGCGTGTGTGTGTCAGCCATCTGGACCCGTATAGAAAGCTGCTGTAGGACCAGAGACTCCCTCGGCTCACCTGACACGCATAACAATAGGAGTTGATACTGTGACTCTGGAAGTTACCACACCTAACATAAATCACATCTACATTTACTTTTTTGGCATTTAGCAGACGCCTTTATCCAAAATGACTTACAACAAATACATTTGTCTAAGGAAGTGAATCATCTATCCATCAGTCATCACAAGAACAAGTAATTTATGCTAGGGACAGGGGCATTGGCAGTCATAATGCAAGAAGAAGGATTGTTATCTACAGACACTTCACACACACACACACACACACACACACACACACACACACTTCAAAAGCTGTGTGTTACAGTTATTATTATAATAATATAATAATGCAGGTGTGGTAACTTCCAGAGTCACAATATCAACTCCCATTGTTATGCGTGTCATGTGATCTGAGGGATTATAAAAGCTAATTATTCCTTCTTCTAATAATAATTATCATCCAATAAAGGCTCCCAAAATATAAACCCTGTACTGTCTATGGCTTCGTTCACACGGCAGTGAAATGTGACCCAAATCCAATTATTTATGCATGACCGTGTGAACAGCGCAAGTCACATGAAATCTGACTTTTTAAAATCCGACCTGGGTCACGTTCAGAGGTGGTATTATATCGGATACATATCTGATCTTTAGCAACGCGCCCGCGTCTGAACTGTCAAGTCGCGTTTAATGCGACTTTTACGTCACTCTAGCAGGGTTGCCAGATGGGATTGACAGCCTAACCAGTCTATAACCGCTAAATCTAGTAGCCCATTCGGCGGTAACCCGCCCCATCTGGCAACCCTGCACTCTAGACGCTCTTGCTCATATCTTTGCCGGCTTCCACTGCACAAAAACTTTAAAATGTTATCAGTGTGTGTGTCTGGATCTCAAAATGTCATCAAACACTTTAATTGCATCCCTGTGTGCATTGAGTACATGACCTCTATCCATAGAGTTGACTTTTTGGTCCATATGCCTCCACATATGCCTCCATATTATATATATATAATCCACTGATAGCCATCTGTGCATCTGCAAAGAGTTGGTTTTTATTTTTTCTTCTTGATGTGCCATCCATCACCACCCCCAGGATCATTGATGTGGCAGCATTAGAAGGCGGATACGGGGCCTGTTTGAGGATGTTAGTTGAGTTTGACACTCTCCACCAGCACGACCTCTGCATGAGAGCCAGCAGGCAGCCACTTCAGAGGAGCTTGGGTTGCTTAGAGGTAGAGTACACTACCTACGGGTCCAGCAGCAGAGTACTGTCAATGCACAGAGGGAGTCAGGGAGAGTGTCGAGGTTGGGAGTACTCTAGGGATGTGCTCTCTCTCTCACTCTCTCTTTCTCTCTCGCTCTCTCTCTCTCTCTCTCTCTCTCTCTCGCTCTCTCTCTCTCTCTCTCTCTCTCTCTCTCTCTCTCTCTCTCTCTCTCTCTCTCTCTCCCTCTCTCTCTCTGAAGTTCCTCTAACCTACCTGCTGGCATCAGGAATAGGAGCAGTACTTCCTCTCTCCCCTCTCTCCCTCCCTCCCTCCCTCCCACCCTCCCTCTGCCACCTTCCTTCCCTCCCTCTCTCAATCTATTTCTCTCTCTACTTTCCTCTGTCCCTCTGAAGTTCCTCTAACCTACCTGCTGGCCCAACAGCAAAGGAGCTTTAGTGCTTAGAGGTAGAGCATCTAGGATAGGAGCAGTATCTAGGGAGGCACTTCCTCCCTCCCTCCCTCCCGCTTTCTTTCTTTCTTTCTGTCTCTCCTCCTCTGTCTGCCACCACAGCTGCTCAGGGGCAAGGGTAAGAGGCTAGTGGTGGGGACTAGCCTCCAGCAAGGTGAGTGGGCTCCACTCAGGAGCCATTGTTATTCACTGACAGCTGGAGAGAGAAGAGAGAGAGAGAGAGAGAGAGAGAGAGAGAGAGAGAGAGAGAGAGAGAGAGAGAAGCACTCTCAGTGCTCCCCAAGTCCCTGTCCTCCACACACCTTCATCTCTCACTCGCTCCATCCCCGGGATACAGTGAGCCACCTTGGGTATAGAACAGACATGCATTACCCCCCCTTGTGGAGCTTGTTAACAAGGCCAATGTTCAGTCAAGCAGGGGAAAAAGAAGGGATGATTTTTTTCTCTCTTTTTTCCACCCTAGGGGCATGCACCTGCTAATTCGTACTGGGTGGAGGGAAGGAGCAGGTTGAGTTTTCCCATAGTGCACTTTCTCTCTCTCTCTCTCTCTCTCTCTCTCTCTCTCTCTCTCTCTCTCTCTCTCTCTCTCCCTGTCTCTCTCTCTCTCTCTCTCTCTCTCTCTCACACACACACACACACAAACACACACACACACACAGACACACACAGCCACACAAACACAAGGGGAGTGGAAACAGCTGCATGACATTCATTCTACCTCTCTGAAGCCTGCCAGGTCTACAGCATCTCCGTGCTAAATGACGTCTTCATTATAAGACTATCTGCTGCAGTATATAACCAGCTCGTTCTCTATAGAGCTGAGCAAGAACACTGCCATTTAACCATGTCAGAGCTAATCATCACAATCAATTCAAATGTCATCCCAAATGCCAGTGGTTCCGAAGAGAGGACGGCTAATACTCAGGTTACAGTCTGTGACAGAGGGGCCGGTTGCGTTAGTGTGTCTGTGTTAGATTTATTATTTTTGGTTTCCACAATGGTTATTGCGGCTGTGGTTCAGGAGGAAGAGAGGGGCGTCTAATGATGTCAAGGTCGGGAGTTCGATCCTCGACTCCTCATGTCCACGTGTTGAGGTGTCCTTGGGCTAGACACTGAATCCCAAATTGCTTCCAGCGAGCGGGCCTGGCGCCTCTCATGGTAGCTTGCCACCATTGGTGTGTGAATGTATGTGTGAATGGGTGAACGAGAGGCCGTTGTAAAGCGCTTTGGAATAAGCCGACTATATAAGTGCAGTCCAATTACCATTTACCATAGTGTGTCTGTGTCAGATTTGTTCTTTTCGTTTTCCACATTGGCGAGTCCCCCTCCTCTTCTACCCTCTTTCGTCAGGTTGGTGGAGGAGCCTCTGAGCCTGTCTGCATGACATTAAGCAGATGACTCCATTTATCTTAATTACAGTTCAACTCAATCAAGGCCACGTCGCCCTCCAAGAGGACGGCTCCCGTTTTAGCAAGGCGGCAGGGTAGAGTAGAGTGCACCACTGTGCCGTGCTTGACGACAGAGAGGCTTAGTGGAAGAGTTGCAATTGGGGACTGATGTGAGTAGGGTTGCCAACTTTCTCACTACCAAATAAGGGACACTGCACAGGTGGTGGTGGGGGGTGTAGCGGTTGCAAGTCCGTGGGGTGCGGAAGCAAGTTGGGGGGGGGCAGAGGGGGGTAAATTGGTTGCAGGTTCATTATTTATTTATTTTTCACAGCACAGTAGTGTTACAGGTGAAGCGTTGTTCTAGATTCTGTTCTGAAGCTGTTGAAATTCATCGTTTAGGTTGTCTCAGGTCGCTAGCCTACGGGCTGGTTTCACAGACAAGGCTTGAGCCTCATCCAGGATTAACTCTCACTTTGCTATGGAGCATCTCCATTGAGGATGCTTTTCAGGCTAGGATTAGTTTTAATCTGCGTCTATGAAACCTGCCCAACATGTCACTACAGGGCAGTGTCTGTTTTCACGCTCTTACGTTTGTTGTTTACGACAGAGTGTGATGTGTAGTGTATCATACTTAAAACGGCGCGAGGATGGCTCGTTGTCAGAGGGCTGAGGTGAAATATAACCTTTGGTCTCCCTCCTTGTTTTTGTCATTTCCTCCAGGCCCAAGCCAACTGCCCTTTTTCCACACGCGTACACACACCTTCACTCGTGCTCACCTTACTCTGATGGCCAGCCCAGACAATTCATCGCCGTGACAACAGGAATCCCACTTCCATCGAAGTCTCCCCGGTCAGGGGGAGCAGAGCATCTGTTGCGACCTTGAAGCCGAGAGTGGTGGAGTGGGTGAGTGCCGTGTCAGTGTGTGTTCTCATAATAAATACTGAAAAAGTGCACTTCACTTGAAAGGCAGAGGAGCACAGGTGACCATCTCAAGGTCTAGTGGTACACTTATGGAGCTATTTTAGTGCCAGCAGAAATTGAATTGTATTTGACAGATTGAATTGAATATGAGCACACATTGAATTGTATTTGACAGATCTGAATTGAATCTGAGCACAAACTGAATTGTATTTGACAGATTGAATTGTATTCAATTCAGTTTTCATTATTTGAATTCAGTTTTCAAATGCAGTTTCTCTAAATACAATTCGGTTTTTCTCAAAATACAATTCAGTTCTCAAAATACAATTCAGTTTCTCAAACTGTACTTCATAGGTAAAGGATGGTAGGTGTTTAGTGGAATAGCAGGGTTGTGCAAGCTCACATCTGGACTGTTTGCAGTTTAAACATGCTGCAGTACAACTACCATTGTGTTAGGGGAGGCTGGTGGAGGTAGAAATCGGAGGATGGGCTCATGGTAATGCATGGAATGGAATAGGGATAACATCCTCTGATTTCTACCTCCAGCCTCCCCTAACACCATGGTAGTGTATTGTACTGCAGCATGTTTAAACTGCAAACAGTCCAGACGCGAGCAACACACTCCTTTTACTTGTTGAAGCTTGACATCCTTGTTGAAGCTTGACACTCAGCATCTCTAGCCAGGCCTTCCTCTGTATGGAGGGCTGCTCGTCAGACAGTCTGTGGGGAAGCCCTGGAGCAGTGTACTGTTAAAGACTACCTAATCATTATAGTCTGCTCACCTTTATACCCACGCGCACACACCACACACACACGCACACACACACACACACACACACACACACACACACACACACACACACACACACACACACACAGAAACGTCCAGCCCTTGAACTCTCCTCCAGAGATAAGAGCAGCCAGGAACATGGCCATTTCATTTCTCAGCCAATCGTATTTAAAAGCTGTCATAAGTCTTTATAAGCTGTTATAAGTATTTTAAGGCTGCTGTGTGGAGTGCTGTGTGGGAGTACTGGGTACAAATTGAATCGACAGATAGAAAAAGTACAATCCTACCTCTGTAAGGTCCCTCAAGGGGCTTACAGCAACCAACAGTTAGTTTAATTGAATTACTTAAACTCAATTACTTACAGTGACAGTTTCAGACTTGTGGCGCACTTAAAATCTCATTTAATTGTACGGTATGTGTTTGTAATTAAGGAATGGAGCCATGGTTTAACACAGGCCCCGCTCCATCTTCTGGAGACCAGGAGAGGGCTGAAGCAACAACTGTAATCAAGGTGAAAGATAAATGCATTATCTGACAGCTTAGGAGATAGCTCATTTGCGCTAAGCTTATCCGGCACAAGATCCACTTTAAGCATTTGCAATCAATTACTGTGAGCCGAATCAAAACGCAGTGTTCCTCTACAGAATGCATCAGGCTAATTGATTTTCACAATATTGATGTAATGTACATTTACCGGTAACTTATATATCTCTGTTATACAATAGGCTTATCGCATGCTGGATGACACAGAGAAAAATATCTTATGGATTTAGATGATGAAGATCATCATCGTCATCGTCATAAAATGAAAATGGCCCCTGGTCCTAGCATAGATGACTTTGTCTTATGATGAATGATGGATAGATGATTCCCTTACTTAGAGACGTGTATTTGTTGTAAGTCGCTTTGGATAAAGGCGTCTGATAAAATGGCCAAAACAAAAACAGTAAATCATCATCATCATCGTCGTTGTGATGATGTGTGTCCTGGCTACATGACCGCCACGGCATGCAGAGGAAACGGCACTTTTCAAAGGTCATTTGTACAGCCTGTGGGGAGAAACCCCTGTTGAGCTCTGCCATCCTATTAACTAATTCAAGCTCCATCGCCTCTGAGAAGGCCATTCTGCTTTCTGTAGGTTTTTAATTACAGTAGCAGTTGATGAGAAGGCCTGGCTGACACTGTACCCTGAGGTGCTCCATATGGCACATTTAGTAGTCCCTGGATGTCCTGATCAAAACCTATCATAGTCCACACACACACAGGCGCACGCAGGCATGTATGCACACACACGCACATGCGCGCACACACACACACACACACAGTATGAATGTGTGTTCAGATCTCTGCTGACTTCCTGATGAGACGTCCCTTATGCACCCTCACAACATCATGACAGGAAACAGCCCGGTCGCATCTTTTCTAAAAGTCCCGGTGATGGATCACACTAAACCCTGTGACTGATCTCTTGTCTGGACTCCCCAAACAAGACAGATCGAAATTGCCCCTTCTGTCTCCTCACCTGTCTGTGTGGCCCTGTTGTAGCTCAAAAAGCTCAACGGCCTGCTGATTGAAAGTAATTCTGTCAACACAACAGTGACACCGTTTCCTGACCCCCGTCCCCGTCCCCCCCGCGCCCCACCCTCCCGTGATCTGAATGTCATAGCAAATATCCTGCATTACTTTCGCCGTCCATTAAAAAACATTAGCACGAAACTCTGCCTCCATTGTTTGTGTATGAAAGTGATGTGATCCGTTCCAGAGGCCATTTGATAATTGTGTTTTGTCACATAACCAGGAGACTTAACACAGGAAACATGTCACTACAGCTGTAGCATCATCAATGTGTCATTGAGCCTTGCGCTCGGAGTGGCAGCGGCGTCTAATGGAGATGATTGCGGTAATTACACCCTGGAACGGCCTTGCAATTCAATTCTAGCTGGCAGAGGCCAGGACTACTAATGAAGTAGGGTTGGGAGTGTGAGCCGATTACTAGAGAGCGCTGGAAGACTGTGGGGGGAATGGAACCGAATGAGAAATGGCGTGTTTGATACCGTTCCTCATTTCATTTCATGCATTACAATTAGCCCGTCCTTCCGACTTGTACCTCCACCAGATAGTGCAGCAGATTAAATCAATATTTCATAAGAATCGTTCACTTGGTGATACAAGCACCAAATTTGGCACAAATGATGTCCAGGATGTACTTTCTAGGAAAAGTACGGTTTCCAGCTGAAAATCCAAGATGGCTGCCACTTTTCAAGATGGCCGCCTCATCAGATGCAAAATAACGTTTTTTGGAGTAGAACTTGAATGAACAGAAATGGGTTAATGGTCCAAACATCAAAATGAATGTATCCTTACTGGAACTCAATTGTGTCAATTGACTCACGAGCAGGCCAATGCAGTTGTTAAAGGTGATGGTGGTGCCATTGGCCTTACAGAGGATCCATCTGCACTGAGGCGGTGGATGGTGTCTGGACCAGAAGTTAGCCAGTTAGTCAACCAGTATGAGTTGGCATCTCAAGTCAAAGAAGCAAACAAAGATGTCAGGCATCATGAGCAGACCAGTCAGTCTCAGAAGTCCTTCACTGACAAGGTCCAAAAGTTGTTTGATGTGATGAAGGATCTGGGCAATCCTTTCCAGGAAGAGTCCAAAGATCTGCTCACATTGGACACAAAAACCATCGCACATCCCAGTGCTGCTGAGCTTGTAAGAACTCACTTTGAGAAAGGTCAAGCTGCCTTCAGAGACTTTTTCAATGGTCTGGGGGATGAGGGTTCCTTCTATAAGCCCATTAAAAAGAACAAAGCCGACTTCTTTCGCCAAGAGGCAGCTGCAGCTTCCAGTGACATGAAGAAGCAGGTACTCAAAGATGACTGTCGTCTGTTCTCGCAGCTTTTTATATCGTGCCAATCACGAGAGTGTGACCTGCTTGAGTTCTTTAAGCATGAGAATCAACCTTTCCCTGCTGCACTGAGTGACACAGGGAAACTCCACTCTGGCCAGAAGTCTCAGCTTTCAAAAATTCTGGAAGCTACCATTTCTCCTCCTGACAAACAACCAGAATGTGATGCCATTATCATTGATGGTTCCTCTCTTGTGCATTCATTGTCTCCTACGACATCAAAGACCCTTGAAGAATATGCTGTCCAGGATGTAGTTCCAAAAATCCAGACCTACTCATCAAAGTATGAGCGAACAGATATCATTTTTTATGTCTACTGGACTTCAAGCCTGAAGGCTGAAACTAGGTCAAACAGAGGTATAGGAGGTCGACGAAGAGTGACAGACAAAAACAAACTGCCACCCAACTGGAAAAGCTTCCTGCGAGACAGCAACAACAAGACTGAGCTCTTCATGTTCCTAGCCGACAAGATAGTGACCCTGTGTCCCAACAATGTCATAGTTGTGATCAAAGGGGAGCAGGCTCTATCAAACAAGCCCATCAGCCTTGAAGGCTTAAGTCCATGTAACCATGAGGAAGCTGACTCCAGAATCTTCATACATACTCTTCATGCAGCCAAGCAACAGATGAAGTCTGTGTTGATCAAGGCATGCGACACAGATATTCTTGTTGTTGCAGTCAATGTTTTTGCGACTCTTCAGGATGCAGGCTTAGTAAGGCTTTGGGTAGCTGTTCTTTCACGCCTTCACTGGCTGTGATGTTGTGTCAGCTTTTCGTGGCAAAGGCAAAAAAACGGCATGGCAAGCATGGGAGGTTTGCCCTGAAGTGAGCCCTGTCTTCAAAAAGCTCAGTCAGTACCCACCTATCATAGAAGATGCAGACCTCAACATCCTTGAGAAGTTTGTCATCACCATGTATGACAAGCAGAGCACTACAGGCAAGGTTGATGAGGCAAGACTAGAATTATTTGCGCGGAAGCAAAGGTCTTATGATGCCATTCCACCGACAAGCGCATCCCTCGTTCAGCATGTGAAACGGTCTGCCTTCCAAGCTGCCTGCATATGGGGCCAGGCAACAGTGTGCAAAATGCAAATTGAAAGCCCTGCCAACTGGGGCTGGAAAAAAGATGGTGAGGTCTGGCAAGTGGTCTGGACAACCCTTCCACCGATTGTTCAGACGTGTGAGCAGTTGACGAAATGCGGCTGCAAGACTGAATGCAGAGGACGATGCAAATGTTATCGATTCGGCCTGAAGTGTACCCAGTTGTGTGCCTGTGAATGTGAGGACTAAAAGAAGAAACAGCCATGATTGCCAGCCATGTTTTGCTCAGAATTGTACAATGCAGCCTATGCTTGGACATGTTTTCTGTGTTTCCGCTAACTACAGTATAAATGGAAAAAAACAAAAAAATACACACAAAAAAGAAAAGAAAAATAATACAAAATACAACAAACAAAAAAACATTGGGGGAGACAAAGACAGCCTCTACGTGGCCTTCCCTACAAGTAGCTTACAGGTCCAATAGCCAAAAGTGAAACTAATGTCTTTAATGCATCTTTTAGGAAATTGCTCAATCATTCTGGTTATTTTGTGTCCTTTTTGAAATGAGAAAATAAAATAAATTTGTAGCACTGCTTAAATGCAATATGCGTATTTTGCGTATCGGAAACAACACCAAGAGAGTGTTTTTAGTTTAATTCCCATTTTATCACCATAATATTCAATAATTTTGATATTCTAAATGCAGAATTGGATTTCTCACACTCAAAAACATATATTTCAATGTATAGGCCATCAAAATATGATTATTCAGTAAAAAACGCTGTTTGAATCCATTTCGAATGGCGGCCATCTTGGAAAATGGTGGCCATTTTGTTTTTTCAAGTGGAAACCGTACTTTTCTGAGAGAGTAGGTCCCAAAGCACTTGTGTGCCAAATTTGGTGCTTGTATCACCAAGCGAACGATTATTTCATTAATCTGCTGCACTAAGACTCCCCTGGACTGTGGACACGTGCTAGCCAGCCAGCTCATTCTGTACAATCAACGAGCTTGGTGAACCAGCGTGTCGTACTGTTGAGTTCAACTAACTAGTCATGCTGCATAGTTGAACGGGCTAGTTATACCTCTACCAATACTGATCTACTAGTCACACCTGTACCAACACTGACCTACTAGTTATACCTGTATCAACACTGATGTACTAGTCATACCTGTATCAACACTGACCTACTAGTCACAAATTCTTATTATTTTTTATTATGATTTTTTTTATTATTTCCTTCACAAACATCCCAAAACTCAATTCAATGCGTTTTACAGATGGGTATTCCCAAAAATAAAAAAAACACAACAAGAAGAAGGAGAGAAATGCAAACAGATAAATAGTAACTGAAAACACAACAGCAGGTAAAAATAAGAGGAATTGTAAGAGCTACATTAACGTTAAAATAAATTTTAAAAACAAGCGATAATGATAGAGATATACAGTATATACCTATGTACATAAAACAATGATTAGACCTTCCTCATAGAGACGTCCTCCCCTAACAGATCCGGGCCTCTTCTCCTCTAGCTCTGCATTAGGGCCGCTTATCCAAGAGCAGGAGACTACAGCTGGACCAATGGAATTATCATATCACCCTCACAGGAGACTACAGCTGGACCAATGGAATTATCATATCACCATCACAGGTCGATTCAGACGAATTGGCCAGAGCAAGAAAAGCAGCCTATTTTATCATTCACCTTGTTCCGTTGAAAAGACCGGAGGAAATTATTCTCAATTTGGTGCAGTTGTGCAGCTACTCGATACAGGGCTATTATTCGCCCTTTTGGGAACACAAAATCATTTCTCCAGAAGAGACATATTACAATGAAGCCGTGTGTGATGAATGGTCTTTGTAAATCCGATGAACAGATTGTGTGAGAGACACAGTGAGAATATTCTTTCCCCCTGGGTTCCAATTCAAAACCTTGCGGCACAAGGCTGAAATTGTTATTTTCATGTTTAGAATTGAATTGAATAGAATTCACAAAGAGGTCCCCCCTCCCCCCCCAACGCACACACACGCACACACACACACACACACACACACACACACACACACACACACACACACTCTATTGTAATCATGTTCCCTCATTTGCTGGAGCAACTCGTCAGTGGCACATTCATGGTGACATTACTCAAGTCTAACGCCCTAATGAGGAGCTAATTGCGAACAGCGACAGTTCTTTTTGTGAAAAATTCTGTCCAGCTGCTGGTGACAGTTCTGGCAGAGAGAGAAAGCCGCCACGTCCCTACAGGACCGGAGACAACAACGGAACAGAGAAGCCAGACAAAGACGCTGAACAGGGATAAGAACCGGCCAGCCAGCTGATTTCACAGGGTTTTCAAATCCCCTCTAATGTAGAGTGTAGCATTAGTGTAGCATAAGGGGGCGGCAGGGGTTAGAGAGGCCGGCCAGCAATCGGTAGGTCACCGGTTCGATCCCCACCCTAGAAGGGAGCTGGAGGTGAGCTGGTGACTGGAGGGTTGCTGGCATCATATCTAATGTGCCTACCACTGTCGTTGTGCCCTTGCCACTGAACCCTTAACTGCTCCAGGGTTCGCCAAAGTTGGCTGACCCTGTGCCCAGCCCAGAGCCCAGAGCTCTGTTCTCCCTGGGGGGAGACGTGTTGTGCACAAACTACATTTCGCTGTCTCCGTACTTGTGCTCTGTTCAATGACAATGAAGTTGGATCTTATCTACTGTATCTTGTCTTATATTGGGATGCTAGTATAGCCTTATGGTTACTAAGACCTTATGCTTTACAGACAGAACTATGTTAGGTCCGATCCACAGACTTCACATATTTCCTTGCCAATAGTTGTCATTAAACCACATTCTGTACTATGGTTTCATCGTCCAATCAACAAATACCGGAATGTGTTTCTATATACATATGATCTTGGTGTGGAAACATACTGTATACTGCTAAATGTATTGACACTTTCTACCAAAACACATGGTACCAGAAACATACATTATATACAAAGTGCTAATACATTTAGCAGATGCTTTTATAGTGACTTAAAACAAGTCAAACAACATTTGTCTAAAGTAAGTGAGTCATCAGTGTTGAATACTTATTTCCCCCCCCACTGTATGTTATGCACGACAATGTCCATGAGTGTACAGTATGTTTCTATACCAAGATCGTGTACTGCACTAAAACTGCACTTCAAAACAACATGGATGGAAGTTATGGCCCATGGACATCCTGATAGGAATGTGAAAGGATGTTCATCTGAAAAGGCTAAATTGCTGTACACCTCAAGAAGGTGATGACAGTATGATAACAAGAGGGGAAGTATGATAACAGGGCAGACAACAAGGTGCTCGCTAGCAGACACCCATAAATCATTTGTGAAGCGTCTCTCCCCGTTGTTACCTGTTGGCGATAGTTCTACCACATGCCTGAAGTCATGGCAATGCTGTCTGACTCAGACAGTTAGCCGCAGAGAAAATAACAGCCCAGTGGTTGATTGAGAGGAATTATTATTATTATTCATTATATAATAATAATAATAATAATAATAATAATAATAATATAATAATAATAATAATAATAATAATAGATGTTATTTAAACGCGCTTTTCTCAAACGCAAGGACACTGTACAGAAAAGAAAAAGAAAGGAAGCAAAGCAGGACAACAAAAAAACGAACCCAAAAAACCCACAACAGACAAAAAGGCAGGCTATAACAACATCCATCCTGTAAACTCTGAACAGAGAGGAGGAGTCAGGAGGGGTCAGCCCTTGAGGACCACCGTTATACCTTCCTGCTTTCCCTTTCTCAAAGCTTAGAAACGTGATTCCTCGCGTCCTCTCCTCGGTCCTCCGCTCAATTCTTCCGAAAAAGCATCGTAGGACAATTTATGTGTCTAAGGGGAGGAACCTGGATCTCCTCCTCCAATGTGTTTTGAGTAGGAAGCAAGTGGAGGACGGAGGAGAGGATGCGGGGAGTCACAACGGACAGGAGTTCATCTCAGCTTCCCCTCCACCTCTCTCTCTCTCTCTCTCTCTCCCTACTGTCCTCTCATCCCTCCCTCCTCTTCTCTCATCTTTTCTCGCGTTTCTCTCCCTCTCTCTCTCTCTCCCTCTCTCTCTCTCTACTGTCTCCTCTACTGTCCCCTCCCTCCTCTTTTCTCATCTTTTCTCGCTTTTCTCTCCCTCTCTCCCTCTCTCTCTCTCTCCCTTGAGATCTCCTGCAGCGTCCTGTTGTCTGCCCCTGCTTTGTTTAACATTTGTCCTGGCAGGCCCATGTATTATTCATCAAGACAGGTTAGCAGTGGGATTATTCCTGCCACGGCCTGTTTTCTCTCTGTCCACAGCCATGCGTCGATGGCTTAATGATGGTCCAGGGCTCTGGGAGACGGGCCATGCATCTGGTGCAGGGTGACACCTGCCAGAGAGGGGGGGCTCTAATGGGAGCAGAGCAGCTGGACAGCAGACGGACGCAGGTCTATAAAACCATCACTTTACTGGCCAGAGGTGGACGGGGAAACCGCTCTTTGTTTTACCGTAATCACCAATGTGATTCGTATTACTGGTGATTACCGAGGATGGATGAGTTGGGGGATTTATTGAAGTACATCATAGTTTGGTCTCCAATGTTCTAGAATGGAGTCAGTCACCAGTGGTCTACAGGGTTCTCGAATGGAGCCAGCCTACAACGTTCTAGAATGGAGCTGAGATGGCTGTTTTCAACAAATAGGATCCTTATCACATTATCACACAGGGGTATACTGTATGTCCTGTCTGAGAAGCATCAGAGTTTGATACCATTCCTCCTTCCATTCCATACAATCTACCTTCACCAGCCAAGGACTTCTAGACCAAATATTGGCCAAGTAAATATTTGCTCTATCATGGCAGCGTAATAAAGTCTGTGGCCTTTTGATTCTGGATCAGTCAGTGGGCGGCCAGACCTCCAGCGTCCCCCACCTGGAGCTGTGAAATATTCATGTCCTACCTGGTCTAATGTGGCGTCACTAATACAGCGCGGTGCCAGATGGCATTTAACTGAGCTGGGTGGCAGCGTTACAGAGGGGCCTGTCGTATTTAATGGCAGACAGGGCTGGTGACTGTTCACATTAGTCCTAGCGCATGTTGAAAGTTTTATATCAGCCCCTTCCTTTCAGTCAGGCTTTACATGAAATATCATCAGCAAAATTGCAGCGGAAAATGAGGTCACAGCCAGAGGAAGGAATATCCATGGTTAGCAGACAGGCTGCACTGAAGCCTGTTAAATCCAGAGATGAGCTGAACAGGGAAAGAACGATGTCGAACACAGGAACCGTCTTTCATCCTTTTATTAAAGATGACAAAACAGAAGCATTTTTGCGTGTAGAAGTAGAAGTCTAAATCATATCAAATGCTTTGCAGTTGTAAAGTATATTGGTTATTTATAGTTAGTTGCTGTATAAATAGCTAGCTTTTACAGTGCATTCGGAAAGTATTCAGACCCCTTAACTTTTTCTAAACTTTGTTGAGTTATAGACTCAATTTAAAATGGATTAAATTAAAATAATTTGCCATCAATCCACACACAATACCCCAGAATGACAAAGTGAAAACATGTTTTTTGAAATGTATGTACATTTATTAAAGTTGTGACTTATGTACATGAGGTATTTCTGTATTTAAATGTTTATACATTTACTGAAATGTTGTGTGTGGATTGATGGCAAATTATTTTTATTTAATCAATTTTAAATGTAATCTATTATAACACAACATGTGGAAAAAGTTAAGGGGTCTGAATACTTTCCGAATGCACTGTAGATCTAGTTGAAACAAACTTGTGTAGTTTATTTATTTCACGTCTTGTTTTTATCTTCATCTGGTCACTAGAGAGAACTGTGGAAAAGTGGACTAAACAAAGCAAGATTTTTTTTTTCCGGTGCATTTACCTGCTTTTACCTACTTTTCTCAGATCCCATTATAGCTCTCCACCACAACTAATGAAAATCACTCATTAAAAAGTAAAAGGCCTTTCATCAAAGTAGTAGGAGTTCAATAAATAGTACGGCAAATTCTGTATGATGACAAATTTAATTTCTTCCTGGCAATCATTTCCCAACATGTATTAACTAATTGATGTTTACCACCCAAGGACCTATATAATTATGTTTTTCTGGCATTGAAACATACTATACATCTAATACTGCAAAGCTGACAGGATTTATAGGAACACTGTTGAGTGGGCAACATGAAAACAACTTTTTTTTCTTTATTAAAATAATCTTTTTCAGTTGCTATGGGAACACCATACCTCATTTAGAATAAAATAATTATGTTGGGAAAGTGAGCGAGTATATAAACACGTTCTTGAGTTTCAGAGAATAGAGAAGAGAATACAATTCACAATTCACTCAAGGCAATTAAGAGTGTGTGTGTTTGTGTGTGTGTGTGTGTGTGTGTGTGTGTGTGTGTGTGTGTGTGTGTGTGTGTGTGTGTGTGTTGGGGGGGGGGCATAGTAGGTTGCTCTTCTAGGCTCATTAATTATCTCTCTTTTTTAATTAACAGATACCAAAGGAAACACTATGTTCAATTATCGAATCACATTCTTATACAAAGGAGAAGCATTGACTTTGCTGTCTGATGTTATGTCTGTTTCGTCTCAGCCCTGGCCTGCAGAGTCCAGTACAAATATCCTGTACTGGATAGGAAAAGTGCTGAACAGTGTGAAGTGAATGTGAATTAGCTTGCTGCATGACGCTACTGTTATTTGTCTGTTCTCTGCCGTGAACCCCACTGTAAACAATACACTTCAGTCGAGTGCACAGCCTAGACAGGTGCAGTGTAATGTGCTTTCATATTGCTGCATAATAGTGACTCGTAAACTATAACAACGGCATATTGACTTTGTGAAAAGCTGAATCGGGTCATTGAATACAGCGGCCCTGGCATTAATCCTTGCGGTACACCTAGAATGTATACTTTAGTGTCGAAAGTGAGTCAAAATAGTTTGTGTTCTGTCCTATTCGTCGGTTTTGTCATCTGTAACATTGTGGTTCTCAATCTCTGGTCTGTGGGCTGGCAAAGGTCCCTGGGGTGTTTCTGTCCCCACCTCCCCCCTCAGATGGTCAGATTAGATTTGAGATTAGATTCAACTGTATTGTCATCAGTGTTGCCACAGTTACTTTGAAAAAGTATTCTGATTACTGATTACTGATTACTCCTGAGGCACAAACATGTACATTTCAAGCCTGCAAACTGTGACACTTTAAAATAACGTGAAAAAATACTTTTGTGCAATATGACAACCCTAGTTGACTATCTGTGCAGTATAGTACAGTGGATTGTGTACATAGCAGGGTTTCCGTTAGAAAAAATTGCCGCCGGACATCGTGTCCGGGAAGATTTCGATTTACCGGACAAACGTGATATATTCCGGACATATTAAAATATAATAAAAATATTTTTTTTCAAAATTATATATATATTTTTCCAAATCTAATATAGCTGTTTGTCGCGGTGATTACTGTTGTGTAGCGGCCTATATATGCCATTTAATGTCTATTTCTCATCCGATACGATTAGATGCGAGCTATATAATATATAATATTATAACATGATTCGCATGCGCGCTATATGTCCAGCGCTGAACGGGCGCCTCACTGGGAACTGAACAGACAGCATCGATCAATGAACGGACTCCACATTACGTTAACTGAAGTTTGTTAACTTGTTTGGGATTAATGTGAGTTTTCTATTTTCTCTTTCCAGTTTGACCCTTTTTTTATCAATAAAACAACGTCATTTCTATAACCAGGTCTCGCTGGTTGGGAACGCATTTCGTTTAGCTGATATGTTACGCAACCGAACAGCTTCGGGAAAACGAGTAGCAGCGCACATAGTAGTGAGCAAATACTGACTTCCACTTTTAGTCCTAGGCAAAGGTCCAACACAATCAATTATTACACGTTCAAATGGCTCCCCTATAGCAGGAATGGGATGCAATGGTGCGGGTGGAATGGATTGATTAGGCTTACCCGCCATCTGACAAGTATGGCAACAGCGGCAGTGCTTGGCAACATCCGCCTTCAGTCCGGGCCAAAATAAATGTTTCAATATCAGCTGATAAGTTTTAGTTATACCTAAATGTCCTGACCACTGGCTCTCATGTGCTACATATAACACCTGTTGTCTATAACCCACAGGCACAACCACTTGTTTTACAGTATTCCACTCACAACCATTTGCATTAGGAGGAGACCATTTACGCATTAATATCCCATCGTTAAGGAAATAAACTACGTTGCCCCCTATTTCAGATTCCTCACTAGCTGCATGTAAAAAACATTTGTTTAATGACTGATCAGCTACTTGAGCGACACGCAATCGCTCGCCGGTTACCGGGAGAGATAGGCTGTCAGCGGATGGTATGGTAGGACTCGGGGAGGATGGTAACTCTACCACTTTCTCCCTGGGAGAAGCTGAAACAATCGGGTTCTCATCCCTTTCAGAAAAGGCTTGCATAATCACACTATCACAGAGAGAAACATCGCTATCCTCCTCTCTGCCTCGACTCGATTGTGCACGAGTTATAGCGCACACCGGAAACAACCGCTGTTTCGCATAGGCAGCCTACACATTAGGAGACATCATCATGCCGGTGTCAAATCATATCATAATAAAAGAAATACATAGCCTATATATTCGTCTTTTTTAAAATAGAAGGAATCAGAATGTGAACTTTAGCGAATTGTATTCAAATTGTGCTTAGAGGGAATTATTTTCACCGGACATAAATGTCCGACGAGTTTTCATTTTGTCGGACTTCAATAAAATTTACCGGACAAAGACCGGTAATTATCGGTTAACGGAAACCCTGGTACATAGCCTTTATTTATGTAAACCAGCTCCTTACCTTACCTTGTGATTTTGTGCTTTTTTTTTTTCCTTTCCTAACACCAGGGGAGCCACCCCTCCTAAATTTCGTTGTTTGGTACCTGTACTGTAGCAATGACAAATAAATAAAGTCCATTCCAGTCCAAAAGTAATCTAGTTACTTTACTGATTACTTGATTTTAAAAGTAACTAAGTTAGATTACTAGTTACTTT
>NC_137676.1:59772841-59855341 GCF_963989245.1 Nansenia antarctica
GACAGACATGGTTTAGTCAAAGATCAGACCATGGGTGTGACAGCCTTAATCCACCATGTTAGTTCCCTGTGAATATGTAGCAGCCCTCCCTCTGACTCCCTGTTCAGCCCCGGGGCCAGAGAGGACGGACGTGTGGAGCCGTTGAACACCAGACTTGTTGAATAGACGTGTTGGATTCATTTCACACACGCCTCATCTGGCCCTGTCAGGAGATTACAGCAGCTGGGGTGCGTGTGGGTGGGTGTGCGTGGGTGTGTGTCGGTGTTCACTTGCATTTCAGGGCCAGCAGTAGCTACATTTGCACCTGACTGTTGGCACAAACTGGCAACCCTGAATAGAAATCAGCTATAGAAACCATAGCAACCTAAACATCAAGGCATCTTTTTTATCTTGTTGAATGACCTCGTGGGATAGAGGGTAGGATATGAGCATTTGACTACTTAGTCTCAGTCACAATGGAAGCAGAAGAAGCCTGAACAAGGAGGGGTTACATGTCATGCCTTTTTGGTTTTCATTACTGCAGCTGGAGAGGAATGAGAGATGGTGTGTATGTCAGGGGAGGCTGCTGGAGGCAGAAATCGGAGGACGGGGCTCATTGTAAAGCGTTCATTCGATTCCGTCCTCAGATTTCTTCCTCTACTAGCCTCCCCTGGTGCTGTATATGTGCTCTGTGATGTGTGACTGTTGACTGAGGTCTGTGGCTTACACTGATCAGCTTCTGAGAGCCTCTGAGATTAACTGTGGGACCCCATCATCACAGGACACAGAGAGAGAGAGAGAGAGAGAGAGAGAGAGAGAGAGAGAGAGAGAGAGAGAGAGAGAGAGAGAGAGAGAGAGAGAGAGAGAGAGAGAGAGAGAGAGAGAGAGAGACTCAAACACACAGGCAAGGGTGGATGGATGGAGCGAATTGGGTGGGTCAGTGGACGCTGATGGAGGCTGGGGGGGAGGGGGGGGGGGTCCAGAGAGGGGAGGGGATACAAACACACAGGGATAAATAGATCTCGATAGAAAAGCTGATAGAAATCTTGGGGGTGAAGCAGAGTGCTTACACATCAGCCTCAGGGAGTCAGCCCCACTGGCGGTCAGAAATATGCTAACCAGATGTACTCTATGCTAATTAGCTTTCATATTCTCGGAGAGAGAGAGAGATGGAAAGTCCAAGTCATGCAAAAATGCATGAGGCTTTTGTTTTTTTGGCCGCTGCAGTCTTGCCGAGGTAAAGTGCTATTTCAATACCTCAGCAGAATACCATGATTGGGATGAGCAGGTAGAACGCTCTCCGGAGATGTGCTTTGCAAACCAGATTAAAAATAAATAAAAATCTCTATATATTACTTTTTAAACAGCTTTGCTTAGAGATAGACTTATAACATGTCTTGTCTCCAGTGTTTCATCCAGGCCTTCTGGGATATATATATATATACTGTATATATATATATATATATATATATATATATATATATGGCCCATGTGATGAACCTCAGTGAGAACCTCAGTGTTTGAAGACCTAAGTGTTGTTATTCTCTGGGGTTCAACAGTAGTGGTTTGGTGCCTGGAAACATAGTCACTAGAAAGTGAGAGTAGAAAGAAAATGTACTAGTGTATGCTGTAGAAACATTACCATTTTGACATTCTGTATACTTTACATTTTACATTACATTTGTGTTATTTAGCCGATGTGGGAGTGAGTAGAAAGGAGGAGACGGTAGACAGGTTGTTGAGTCGGAACGTTTTACTTCCCAACTTTGAATGTCAGAACAGCAGCAATAGTATGACAGTGCAACAGCATAGGGTAACACACGTCACGTGAAACTCTCGTGTCTCAACAGCAATGGCCAACTATAAACACTACCCAGAAAGCCCCTGGGTTGAACTCTCAACTCCTCGTCTTAAAGGAGCCGTACCTACCTCCTCTGTCTATGTAAAGTGGGTCACCACACCGACACATTTATCCAAAGTGACTTAGAATAAGTAGTAGAATAAGAAAGTGAATCAACTTTGAAGTCTCTCTTACATAGCCTACTGGTTACAAATTAATATCCATACTATACAGAGTAACATTAGAAGTTATGAGAGATGTGTGTGAGACCATGTGTGTGAGATCAAGGACCCCAATTGAAATAAGCCAGTGGCTTTCTTGGGTTTTTATCCTTTTAGTTGACCTTGTATGTAATATGTACTTTCATGTACCTACTTCTGCAAATCTTCTAATAAAGTTTTCAATCAATCAATCAAACCATGAGAGAGAAGTGCCATGAGGGAGAGCTGTTCTCTCCTTGTGTTTATTGAAACATGAAAGATCAAAAGGTCTAACGTGACATGATGTCATTGATTGGCTCTGATGAGACTGTTGTGGTCTGGGAGCCTGTCACCTCCCCGGTGGCCTTGGTGCTCCGCCCTACGTGTTGGATACCATTCCTCATTCCATTCCATGCATTACAATGAGCCCGGTCCTCTGATTTCTACCTCCACCGGCCTCCCCTGCTGTAGACAGACTACTGCTACTGAGCAGGGGCGTGTTGTGCCAGGAGGCCAGGGAGGCAGTGCCTCCTCAACGTTTTTAGTACAAAATGAATTCATTTTACATGTAGACAGTAATAAGAAAACAGCTTAATTTGCTCTTGGCGGGAGGCGCTCTGTGTGTGTGTGTGAGCAATCAGCCAGATTCATGAAGCGTTTCAGAGTAGGAGCGCTGATCTAGGATCAGGGCTCGACAGACTAACATGAAGCGCTAGTCACTAGTGGTAGTCACTCATAATGTTTCAGACTATTTTTGCTCCTCATTTCTGCGAGAAGAATCTCCAGATGCTATTCTCTCAAGGGGCTTTCTTGTTTCTACGGTTACTTGTATTACTTGACTACTCTGAGCAGGCAGGTCGTTTTTTATTTGATACTTATTTTGATTGCACCAGATTCGTCAATTTCCCCAGCAACAAATATGACCAAAGCTGTTTAGACATAGATGCACTACATCACAGCCATGGTTAACTACTACAGTAAAAACATTTTAAATGGCGATATATAAATACTTATATTGAATATTTCCTAATTAGAGTTTGCAAATAAATCAATTGCCTGAAGTAAATTAAGATCATATAATAGGAGCTTATGCCACAAAGCACACATCTTTGTTAATTATCTGAAAAGCAATCTGCTCTCCAATATTTTATAATGTTCTGTACTTCTGTCAACACTCATCTCACTCCTGTCTCTCCATTCTACAGTAGCTCCACTGTGCTATGTGGATCAGTTATACAACCCCCAAATCAGAAGATGAACAGGTGTGTTTATAGAGGTGTGTTACGCTTGCCTGGCTCAGGACAAGGTGACAAAAAGGGAGACGACACATGGAGAACAATAATAGGAGATTTATTAAAGAATAATAGGTTAAATGGAAAGAATGATAAAGTAAATCATAACAACAACCAAAACGGCTGCTGGTTGACCAGGAAGAGACCGAGTCCATCAATTTGACCCCCTCTTAAAGTTCCTGGGACAATCAGGATGATCACCTTCACCTGTGCCCATCAGGAACCAAGAGAGAGGGTCAACAAGACAACAGATAATTGGCGCCCACTGGTGGTACCAGTGTGGATCGTCACATCCCCCCCCTTAAAACAGAGGCCTACTAAAAAGGTCTCTGCTAATTTGTTTCCCAGATTACAAATAATACAAATAATAACAATAGTTTATGGCAACAAAAAAACGGTGATCTCTGCCACACAGCCTAAACGTCAAATCCCAACCTCCCCTACAACCTGCCCACCCTCCAGCAATTCCTGGTACCTGGAAAAGCTCTATTTAAGGAGGGAGGAGCAAGAGAAAGAGAGATTAGAGACAAGAGTTTTAGACCGGCAGCATTGATTCACCTGGAAAGGCGCTGGCTCGGACTCTGCAAAGAATGCAAAAAGGTCAGGGGGTTATGATCTTAACAAACGACCACTGGATGGGACCCCCCTCCCACATAACATCAAAGTGCTGCAGAGCCCAAACCAGTGCCAAACAGAACCCAAACAGTAACCAAACAGTAACCAAACCATAACCAAACCATAACCAAACCATAACCAAACCATAACCAAACTCCAGGCCCACTCACATCCTCCTCCCACCCTGCTGCCACCACAGGAGTGGATGGAGATGGAGACCCCTCGTTCACTGTGGTCAACACAACCGGCTTCACCTCCAAGACCGTATCTACTCCGGACCTAGGTGAACGAGAATAATAACATTTTGATAAGCTCAGGTGACAAAGTTGTGTAGACTTTCTACGGTTAGGAGTATCGATCAAATAATTCCGTTCGGACACCTGTCGTACAACAGAGTAGGGACCAGTAAATTTTGCTTGGAAAACTGGGTCACTCACAGAACAATCATTATGAGGAAGCCATTGACGAACCAACACATCCTCCAAGAGAAAACAACCACTTTCAGAGCTCTCCAGCTCATCCTTAGGCTGAATCCCACTGAGCAGCAGCTTCAGCTCAGGATCCTCCTGTTGGGCTAAAATCAACTCACTCCGAGACAAAGACGGCGGCAGATCAGGAAACTGAAAAACAGAATTGTCAGGAGTGAACTTATCAGACTCTTTACCATCATCAATTTTAGGGTCCATGCAACTCATAGCACGAGTCATGGCGCAGGCAGTAAAAACCTCAGGAAACTCCTTCACACTACGGTCGGGTCCTGTTGGTCGTGTAAACCCAGAACTAACTACCAGAGGTGGGGGCACATCACTCCACACTCTTCCTCCAGCCAGGTTATTTCCTAAAATGACTGCCACACCCACCACAGGCAGAGAGGGTCGAACACCAATGGTCACTACCCCCTGGACCAGATCAGAGCAAAGCTCAATTTCATGCAAGGGGACAGACAAAGTCTGCATCCCCATCCCTCTAATCAAAACGCTGGTCCCCACACTTGACTCCTGAGAGAATGTTAAAACCGATTCCAATATAAACGATTCTGAAGCCCCTGTATCACGAAGTATCTGGACAGGCACTTTCTGTGGGCTTCCCACCAGAGAAACGAAACCTGTAGTAATAAACGGGCCAAAATCAGGATCCTCCTCGCTAATCTGTATGGAGGCAGAGCCCTGTAATGCCCCCGCCAACTCAGTAGCCGCAGGTGGGCTGGATACTGAGGATGCCATCACCCCTGGTTTAAAGGGAGACCCCTCGGCAACCCCAGACACTCTTACTCCTGCCCCACAAGCATGCACTGCAAGAGCCAACGGTCTAACAGAGCCCCCCTTCCCACTGTAGGTTTTCTTTCCTTTTAGGACAGGACACTCCTGTTTCCAGTGACCCTTCTCAAGGCAATAATTGCATGTCGAGTTAGGATCTACTCTACTCTGACTGCCATGCTCCGACTTTGAAAAGGGGACAGAATAACCAGGACCTTCGTTAGGGAATTGTGTACGATTTACCAATAGGTCAGTCACGGTCGGATTTTGTCTACGGCTCCCCTCGCTACGAAAACGATGTTCACCAAACTGACTCTTATTAGTCAGTACAAATTCATCTGCCAACACCGCGGCTTGACCTGCTGTTTTCACCTTGTGTTCGTTAACGTAAGTGGCAATGCGATCAGGGACAATGGTTTTAAACTGTTCCAGAATAATCAAATTTGCCAGATCCTCCAGAGTATTCACCTCTACCGCCACGCACCAACGATTGAAATGGCTGGTTAGTTCTCTTACAACCTCAACATGAGTTTGTTTGTCATGTTTCTTCCATTGTCTAAACCGCTGTCTGTAAGCTTCAGGAACAAGTTCATAAGCCCTAAGGATAGCGGCCTTAACTGTATCATAATCTTTCCTCTCTCTACCATTAAGAGCAATATAAGCTTCCTGAGCTCGGCCAATAAGCACACTCTGTAGTAATGCGGTGCGGTCTGAAGTAGACCAGTCCCTATCGTCGGCAACACTCTCAAACAGTGAAAAGAATACATCAGGATCTTTTTCATTAAACTTTGGCAACAGTCTAACCATGACAGACATATTATCCCTCTTTGAATTACTCGAATCGCCACCTCCACCGTCAGATAACTTTCCCTCAGCAATCAACCTAAGGCGCTCCCGTTCAAGAGCTAATTTATCCAACTCCAATTCCCTGTCCCTCGCACGCTCTTGTGCCTGAAACTCACGCTCTCGCGTCTGCTCTCGCGTCTGAAATTCACGCTCTTGCATCTGAAATTCACGCTCTCGCGTCTGTGATTCCATCTGTAATGCTAACAATTCCTTCTGTTGATCAAATGTTAACTTAGTGGACCCAGATGCAACCCCAACGGGTATTTTAGGGACAGACAATTTACCCGTTAGTATGCCCCTATTAATTAACGTAGTCTGTAAAGCCTCCACTACGTCCTGTTTCTTTGCTCGGCCTTTCACCACCTCAAGCTTAACCTCGTAATGTTCCACAACCTTCCACAGTTGTTCCTTCGTTAACTGTAACAATCCATCGACCGACGGAGCTGCCACAAACTCCTCAAAAACATCCATAACTCAATATAATCAAATAACCAATATTAACCAACCCTAACAAACGGGAATCTCCCCTCCTATTACAAACTCCTCCTATAAACTACTCCCATATCAGCCATAATCTTCAGCCCATTTAAAGCGAGTAACTGTGCACACATACAAAACAGAAAAGTAACTAACATACTTCGTAAGAGCTGCCCCGCATCTAACTCAGTAATGACTGACTAACCACTCAGCTAGTCTTCAGTGCGTTCACATGCAACTCTTCCACCAAGCAAATGCCTGGTGGCGCCCCCGCGTTCAACACACCAAAAATAACAAACGAAAACAATAAACAAGCGTTAAGCGCTTCTACTCCTAGCACGGGGGTTCACGTATAGCTCTGATGGTATCTAAACCACCCGCCCTACCTATCCTTCTCTGCTTTGCATAGAACACAGCACTCACCAAACTCCAGCCGAAGATCACAGCCAATACCAAGAGTTACGTCCTTGTCAGCACAGTCGGACGGCCAGCTCCCCCTCGTCACCAGCACCCAAACCAACGTACCAAATATACTAAACAATACATTACATCCAATCCAACCAAAACCCAATAACTATAAACAATAACCATGCGGGTCTCCCAATATAGAGTTGGACAAATCCAACAATCCAATCCCGAATATCAACTATGAAAAGGGAGAGAATATTGCTCTCACCAAATTCACTCCCGGACGAGCACCCAATTTGTTACGCTTGCCTGGCTCAGGACAAGGTGACAAAAAGGGAGACGACACATGGAGAACAATAATAGGAGATTTATTAAAGAATAATAGGTTAAATGGAAAGAATGATAAAGTAAATCATAACAACAACCAAAACGGCTGCTGGTTGACCAGGAAGAGACCGAGTCCATCAATTTGACCCCCTCTTAAAGTTCCTGGGACAATCAGGATGATCACCTTCACCTGTGCCCATCAGGAACCAAGAGAGAGGGTCAACAAGACAACAGATAATTGGCGCCCACTGGTGGTACCAGTGTGGATCGTCACAAGGTGAAATATACTTAAATTATCACCTCTCAGAAAACCATCTGCTTATCTCTGGGTTTATTTGGAATTAATGTGGTTCATTATGAATAGGATACATATATTTGTTTGTGTGTGTGTGTGGGCGGGGTTGTTTATCAGCTACTCTGAAAATCTGTTCAACTAAATGACCAATGACTTTACGAGGGAAGTTGTTCAACTATACTAAAGCTACCCTTTGACAGAAATATAGTTTGTCAAACTAAAGCTACATCCACACACGACAGTCAGTCAGTCAGTCAGTCAGTGAGAGATGGCCAGTCCATGCGACAGAAATCGTGTGTGACTGAAACACTCTAAAATCACTGAGGGAGGAAAAACTGCTGAGGTGGTGAAAAGTGGGGAGAACAGAGGCAGTGAGGGAAGAAAAAGTATGGAAATTTGATGTGCAAGGGCTGGACTAGTAGTTATATTCCTGTATGTTTTTTGTGAAAAATATAGTGAATAGTGAAAGTAGCTTACTACAGCGCTACACTACTAGGATTTGCATTTTGTTTAACTACCACCAAGCTACAGCAAAATGTAGTTAGACTGATAGTTGAGCTACATGTAAAGGAACTACTCAGCATATGATGTTTATAGCCGGATGTGAGCTGGTGACTGGAGGGTTGCTGGCATCATATCTAAGATGCCTTTCACTGCTGTTGTGCCCTTGAGCAAGGCACTTAACGCCTAACTGCTCCAGGGATGCAGAAGTACGATGGCTGATGCTGTGCTCAGAGCTCTGTTCTCCCTGGGGGGAGACCTGTGCACAAATTACATTTCAGTGTCTCAGTACTTGTGCTCTGACCTGTGCTCTGTTCAATGAAAATAAAGTTGAATCTTAATCTTAAAGAGCAGTATTTATTCATTAAAGGATAACATTGTCTAAGAGAGAACCTGTCGACTGATGGGTTTAGTTAGTGACGATGGAGCACTGAGTGAGTACTGAGTACTGAGACAACAACATGTTTTTGTTTTGTTTTTTGTTGCTCTGGTCACAGGGTCACCATAGTCAGTGCCCTAGAGCAATTAGAGGTTAAGTGTCTTGCTCAAGGGCACAACGGCAATGATAGGCAATTTAGTTAGATATGATGCCAGCAACCCTCCAGTCACCAGCTCGTATCCAGCTGCTTCCGGGTGTGGATCGAACCAGCGACTTTACCGATTGGCAAGCCTCTCTAACCTCTCGGTTACCTGCGGCCCCAAGCACAGTTTGACATTCTAGAATATTCCTTAGTGAGAGCAGTGGTTGTTCCTCTCTTAAACATTTAATTTATTAGCTGGGATGTCCCGTATTCTGGGCTAGATGAATATACAGGACCTCTCTTGTCCCGTATATTCATCCAATTACAGGCCCCCTCATGCGTAAATGTGGCAGTTCCTACAAACCCCCCGCCCCGTGTGGCACGCCATCTTTTGTCCTGCATTTGGTAGTGAGAAAGTTGGCAACTGAATAAGTGCCACCCTTGGGAACATGCGGTTTGACCTTCTGGAATATTCCGTAGTGAGAACGGTGGTTGTTCCGGTCTTAAACATTTAATTTACAGCCACAGTCCTTCCTCTCCAAACACACCATGTAAACTGTGGAATGTCTCTGGTCCTCTGTGGCTCAGTTGGTAGAGCATAGCACTAACAACGCTTAGGTTGTACGTACGCACTCACTGCAATGTAAGTCACTTTGGATAAAAGTGTCAGTTAAATGGCGTAGCCTATGTTGTAATTATTAATATGTCTCTAAACAATGCAATAAAAAATTACTAACAGTTCCCTGGCTAATGAATGTTTGGGCTCCTTCTGCAGCCTGTGCATGCTGCTCTCCCCCGGGAGCTGAGCATCAGTTGTAATTAGCGAACCAAGAGGTTAGTGTCGTTTTGGAGGTTAACGAGAAACGCTATTTAAAACGAATGGCCCTACCTCACGGGCAGTCTGAGGCTAACGGAAAAGCGTTTAGCTCATCTAACAGCCTTGACTCGGAGCTGCTCCTATATATAGCGCTGTAATATGTTGCTTGTATTGTCTTTTTTATCCCTCAGACAGATGGGCACTTTCACAGTTTATTGGATGTTCGTCCTGACTTTGAGCTCTATTTACCACCTCATCGAAAGATCTGAATGGATCGTCTAACGGCCGCTCAGCCTATTTTCCTCGGCAATGACAAACTCGTTTTCGCCGGCGCCTCATTGCAGTGTCGCGGCGACACATCTGTCACCTGCGTCAAAAATCTCCTCTCGTCTAAATAACCGGTGTCTCTCCTTTGTGTCCTGAACGTAAAACGTCAAACGCGATCACGTCAGCTAAATCACAATGTCGAACCCACAGCTGAGACGATGGAGGCGCCCCCTCTCTCTCTCAGGCAGCCCTCCCTCCCTGCTCCCCGCCTGGGTTGAAACAGCGTATTATCCTACACAGTGTTGTATATCCTCTTGTCAAGGTGGCTGGAATTGAAGTAGACCGATGTAAATGGTTTCCTGACAGAGCTTTATAGTTCAGAAGAGCCTGCAGCACTGAAGGAGTCTGGCTACGCTGGCTAGACAGCCTGGGAGCAGGTGTGGTGATGTCACAGAGCTTTAATCACACACACGGGTTTACTGAAGGGTCGGAGGAGGAGGAGGAGGAGGAGGAGGAGGAGGAGGAGGGGAACGTCACAACAAGCCACTCAACTGCATTCAACCAAATTTCATTCCTTTCATAACTTCGTACTGATGTACCTTGACGATATTTTTATGTTCTTTTTATTTATTTATTAATTTTTACTCTATAATCATTAAGAACACAGAGAGGAGTCTTCAGTCCACGGTGACTCATGTCCTTGAAGAGTTTAGTGTAAATGTCTGAAGTGGAAAGGGGGAATGTAGCAAGTCTATTGAGTGTTATAAAGAGTCTGGTCACTAGCGGTTCATATTGTAATGGGCTTTTCACATGTATTATATTGTTGAAGAGTTCTGTCCATGAGCGCAGGGCCCAGCTCCAGGGCCTTGTTGAAGAGTTCTGTCCATGAGCGCAGGGCCCAGCTCCAGGGCCTTGTTGAAGAGTTCTGTCCATGAGCGCAGGGCCCAGCTCCAGGGCCTTGTGTTCATGGACAGTGATGGAATGCAGACTCATTATCAATGTTGTGACTATGTTGACAGTATACCCAAAATGAAGTGAAATGAAGACCTTGTCCAACATTGTTCCAATGGTCCAACATTTATGGAATGCGGACTGCTATTGCTGATGTTGACACTATAAGAGATGTGAGTGGGCACTTCAGTAGGCTGCGTCCAACTCGAGTTGTGAAGGACCTTTTTCTTTAAGAAATATTATACCTAGATTTAAAGCAAGTTCCTATCTTGAGTCTCATTATTAATCCACAACAGTGTGTGTGTGTGTGTGTGTGTATGTGTGTGTGTGTGTGTGTGTGTGTCATAGTGTGTGTGTCTGTGTGTGTGTGTGTGTGTGTGTGTGTGTACGTGTGTCATAGTGTGTGTGTGTGTGTGTGTGTGTGCGTGTGTGTGTACGTGTGCGTGTCTGTGTGTGTGTGTGTGTGCGTGGGTGTGTGTGTGTGTGTGTGCGTCATAGTGTGTGTGTGTGTCTGTGTGTGTGTGTGTGTGTGTGTGTACGTGTGTCATAGTGTGTGTGTGTGTGTGTGTGTGTGTGTGTGTGTGTGCGTGTGTGTGTACGTGTGCGTGTGTGTGTACGTGTGCGTGTCTGTGTGTGTGTGTGTGCGTGGGTGTGTGTGTGTGTGTGTGTGCGTCATAGTGTGTGTGTGTGTGCGTGTGTGCGTGTGTGTGTGTGTGTGCGTGTGTGCGTGGGTGTGTGTGTGTGTGTGTGCACACACAGCATGACAGCTGCATCACACACCGGCAGCTCAAACATACATGTATATATATGTATGTATAAATATACATATCCAGTCGTCTTCATATCAGGCATCATCTGAGAGGCACGGCCGGTATAGCAATCAGTGAGAGCGAACTTCTCCATTATTCCACGCACACGCGCGAGGTAATTGCTCCGAGTAGATTGATAATGTCTTTTATTCGCTGGCGGCTGTCAAGCTGTTCAGATTTACACCGTTGATAGAAATACTTAGCATTGATTAAACGTATTGTTCTGAACCACAGACTGTCATAATGTGATTGTGTAAATGGCATTGAGGAGAACGCTTGTATTTGGTTAGCTATTTAAAGGGGGATCGCATGATTGGGACTGGAAAATCGATCTACTGATCACTGGTGCTTTTTATAAAGCCAGTGAATCATAGGCTGGTATTAATGGTGTCTGTCAGCGTCCTTGGGGCTGTATTTCAATGTCTTTTTTAGGCTCACTAGCCCATAGACAAAGAACTCCCAGAGTTAGAGGTTTAAAGGTGCCTCCTTGACAGACCTGGATTCAAATAGTATTTGAAATCCAATGGAATAGTCCCAAAAGTGGCAGTGCAGACTCAAACAAACAAAATACTCCAAAACCTCCCCTGCATAAAATGTAATCATACAAAAATCATTCAAATACTATTTCGATGCGGGTCTGCACATGTGCAAGTCACGAAACTAAATCAGTAAATCCCATGAGAAACATGCTGCAATGTCCTTCCTCCATCAAAGGAACGAGAGAGAGTAGACAGTGAGGCCCCTTCATACCAACCATTGATTAAACATAAATCAGAGCTGTACTTGCTGTTCTCTGATCGGCTGTTGAGACTCCTAGTACTCTAGGTAAGCCTGTACTTTGTAGGCTGACTGACTGACACACACACACACACGCACACAATCACACGCACACACACACACACACACACACACACACACACACCTAGCACACACCTAGCCAGTGCAGCCTGCTGGTGTGTGATATCATTGATTAGCTGTAAAGCTGGGTTAGAGCCTGGGGGTTCTGTGGTGGAAGAGGAGTGGATGTGTCCTCAGCAGCAGCTGTGATGGGGTTTAACCCCAGAGGACTTCACCATCGCTGGGGACCCAAACCTCATTATTACTGGGCCACACTGGGGAAAGTTACAGTGGTGCCCAACAGAGTTCCTTGTTCCAGATCACACACATGCTGTTCCTACCACAAGACAGTTTCTACCTCCGGGCCATAGCAACAGCTTTGAACAGCCAACCCTAGCTGCTGCCCACCTGCATTACTGGCTGCTCATCACGTACACACACACACACGCAACCACATGCAACCGCGCATGCACGCACATGCACACGCACACACACACACACACACACACACACACACACACACACACACACACTCACTACTGTCACTATTGTGTCACTATGATGCTATTTATTACTGACACTATTTATTATCTTACACTTATCGCCTTATTTACACATATGCCTATTATACTTGTTATCTATTGTGCTATTATTGTTTTTTAGTTTTCCACTGTTGAGAGGAAGCTTTGACTTGACTTGATCAGAGTCCTTTATTCCCTGATGACAGATAGTAAGTAACAGCTTTAACACGTTTTACGTGTTTACAATTGCGGTAATATCCCGAGGCAAACACTTGAATTACCAAGATGTGTTTATCACGCTACCGTGACAACAGTGGTCGTTTTAAGAACTATATTTCTGGGCACAAAGCGAAACCACTGCAATCTATCATGAAATAAACACTTAAGGCATTGTTTTCTTGTCACATTTCTCTGTTTTGTTTTGTAACCGTTGGATAAAAGCATTAAGGCGCTTGAGTCCCTGTTCTTTTGTGTGAGTAAAGTCACAGCTGACGGCCTCACTTGAGACAGCCTGATGGCCCTGTGACTTTATTCATGATAAAGCTGGACTCTTGTGTCTTACTGCTTAAGGAAAGTCACTGTACAGACGATGTTGGTGTGATATGGTCCTTTGTGGCTCAGTTGGTAGAGCATGGCACTAACAACGCTTAGGTTGTGGGTTTGATTCCCGCTGGGACCATATATACTGAAAAATGTATGCACTCACTGCAATGTAAGTCGCTTTGGATAAAAGCGTCAGCTAAATGGCATATATTATAATTATATTGATGGGCGAAACATGACTAAGTGATTCAGTACAGTAAACCAGTGGATCCTGGTGGAGGTGGAAATCGGAGGACGGGCTCATTGCATGCATTACAATTAGCCCATCCTCCGATTTCTACCTCCACTAGCCTCCACTGAAATACAGCCACTGAGGTCAGTGCCCAGATTGGTGAGGCTGCTCTGATGAAAAGTGACAATAGTTCTCATTCCCGTACAAGAGGTGTGTTGCCACTTCACTTATTTTGGGCAGAGTAAGTGTCATTTTCATATACACAGTTCAAGTACTGTGGCCTAGTAGCATAGTAGCCTAGTCTGTAATTGCACCCTATCTTAACAGTTTTTAACACTAGAAGAGCCGTGATGGGGTCATGGTGACCCCTGTGAGTAAAAAACTATTCTATCTTTGCACTTGATCAAATTTCAGGACCCTCCTTTCATGACTTTTCCTAGATATGTGCGTTCCACCACCCAGTATCCTTACATTTTCTAAATCACACCAGGATAAGCTAGTATAAAGCTATTTTGCAGTTTTTCTGTGTAGGAGGCAGGCTAAAAAACAAGATGGCCAACTAGTGGTTGTTGTGTGTAAGTAGCAGATTTACATTCTAAAAAGGGGGTCTATTAGACCCCCAAGGCGGCTCTACTAGTAGGTAAAATAGGCACGGCTGTTGTAGTGTTAAGAAGAGACATTTCGTTGGGGGGTGGGGCTATGAAATACCATTTCTCAAAGCCCTGTAAGGTGACACTAGCCAAGAAATAGGTGGTTAGCATGCATATAAATGATTCAATGCTCTTGCATACCTTGTTCATAAATTAAATGAAGGCCACTAGCTCATGCTGGTATGCTGGTTGGGGGCCTGGCAAAACAGTGAGCAGGAAAACAGCAAGAGAGTGAATTATTGATCCCAGAACCAGATGATTCATTTTGGCTTTCTGGCTCTTTTGAAATATGTGAGGTGTTATGTTGTGTCGAAAGGTTGCAGCGCTGATAGCTGCAGAGAGAGTCGGAGGGAGCAGCTATGAATGCCTGCTGAGCTTTTGTTAGAAAAGCCAGGCCTGACAAAAATCCTTTTCTACCCCAGTGATACAATAGCAAAAATGTGTTCCTCCGCCACGCAGGTCACCTGACAAGCAAGGTAAATAGCAGGTCTGGGGAGAATTCACCAGGAAATAACTCCATCTTCTCTGGCTCTGATTCTATAAACTGCACTGTGAGAAACCTGTGTGGTTATCCACATTGTTCCCATATACTCTTGCTGGCAGCATACAAACTCTTTGATACTGTCAGCCAGTAGCCTGTGTTTTGAGCTGGGCAGTTCCCTCTGTGATAGGCCAACTGACTAACTGACTAATGTCCGTCACGCACATCCACCCTGCCCATTGGATAACATCCTGAGGGTTGCAGCTTATGGGGTGAGAATCTACAGCAATAGATTATTACTTTTTGTTATAACATTAATATTCATTCCTTGTTAATGGATGTGGATATGGAATATGATCTGTAAATATGCCAAGTACCGGTAGCTGACGCTTTGATCCAAAGCAACTTACATTGCAGTGAGTGCTTGATTTGATTTGATTTGTTAGGATCATATCAAATCAAGCATTCGCGGCAATCTAAGTTGCTTTGGATAAAAGCATCAGCTACATGGGATATACAGTATACAGATAATAAGTATTCCATATCCGATGTGAATATGGAATATGATCTGTATATGCCAAGTAGCTAATGCTTTTATCCAAAGCGACTGCATACACTTTTCGGTATATATGGTCCCAGCAGGAATCGAACCCACAACCTAAGTGTGCTCTACCAACTGAGCCTCAGGATCTGTTTGAAAGGTACCTGCATCGGTATGTTCAGGTAAAGTTCTTCTCTTCTGACAGTCAGGCTGATGGGCCATGCACTGTGTGGCCGTATCATACCAGTGCATCAGAGCACCAGATTGGCTATTGATTTTGTTACTGGGTAATCTGGCATTCTCATATAGATAATGCAGGTGTGGGTCTCTTATCTGGTTGCCTCAGAAACTCTCAACAAGCGCTCTGGGGCTCAGTCTGAGTCTGAGTCTGCCAACAGTGCAGTCAAACTGAAAAATAGAACATATAACTGTGATTTCTCTTGAGCTTTCTTTTAATGAAAATATGTTTTGTACATATTCTGTTGGTTTTATATTATTTTCCCTTGAGCAATAAATGTTTTATTAATAATAATAATAATGATGATAATAATAATAATAATAACTTGAATTTCTACAGCGCCTTTCAAAAAAAACAAGGACGTTTTGGTTAATGATTAATTATGTTTGAATATTTTTTTTTAGCTTTTGTACTGTACAGTGCACTTGTTGAAATAGGGTTTAAAATGGGCAGGAAAACTTCAAGTGGTTTCCTATTTTAGAATTCAGGTTTGGCTATTGACCAACATGCATTCCAATTGATCTCATTCATTCAGACGTGCATTCTGTTTCCCTGGAAACATGGAAGCTCTTACCATGAAATACAATTTTAAAAACTTTGTGTGTTTATTCTTACTCGAGAAATGGGGCTCAGAACCACCAAGGACAGCCATCTCATCTTAGACCACAAGTGGATATGTGCGTTCTAACACCCAGTAACCTTAAGCTGCAGTTTTTCTGTGTAGGAGGCAGGCTAATTTACAAGAGGCGCCACCTAGTGATCTTTATGTGTAAGTAGCAGCTTCCCATTCTAAAGACTATGGTCGCACTAAGAGTGGGTGAACATGGCGCTGCTGTCCTAGTGTTAAATGGAGTCTGACGGTTTTGATGAACCCATAGAAAAGTGCTGATGGGCAGCGGAGGATCCGGTGAATCTCACCAGCGACACTCAGATTCTACAGACGAACAGAGAGGAGTGCTTCAATAGGAGGCAGGGATTTAAACAATTTGATTTAAAATTATAATAAAAAAATAAATAAACAATTTGCACACTTTTCACCTGCGAAATGCTGGCGAACACTTTCAGGGGTGTGGACTTGCTTCCGACAGCACTTTCTACTTCCTCACTTTCAATAGAGAAATTAGATTCTGGGACCTCAGATAGGTATTTGGGAGCATCGGGCACCACTTCCAGGAACACTTCTGTGTAATAGCCTGCCTGCCTTTCTTAGGGTGTCAGAGACTGTTACCTCGTCTAAATGTAACCTCAAGATCACCTTTTTACTGCTTGCGATTGCCGTAGCAACCACTCCATCCTATTTTTGGGTAGTTACATTTATTACATTTTTGACATTTAGCAGACACCATTATCCAAAGCTACTTACAACAAATCCATTTGACTAGTATGTGAATCATCTATCCATCAGTCATCGTATGAAAAAGTAATCTATGCTGGGACCAGGGGCCATTGGCAGTTACAATGCTAGAAGAATGCTTTTTTAAATTATTATTTATTTACAGTAGAGAAACTGTACTGTGTGGGATGATGAGGTCTTTAGGAGGGACAGTTAAGGTGTAGCCTGAAGAGATGGGTCTTCAATCTACGGCGGAAGACAGGTAGCAGTCCTGACAGCAGTGGGCAGCTTGTTCCATCAGCGGGGCGACAGGACAGTGTGCACCTCTAACCAGAGACTTGTAGCTGCATGTAGCTCACTGTACAGCTCCCAACCTACTTTGTTCTTAACATGCCCGCTCCGCTCTGGTAGAATATAAATGAACAGGCAGGCAGGCAGGCATGCAAACCTCGATTTTGGTAATTAGATGGATTGTCTTTTCTTCAGACAACGTAGAAATCAGTCAATGATTTCATCTCTCCTCCATCTCGCTCTCTCTCTCGCTCTCTCACAGACACACTATCTCACTCTCTCGCTCTCTCTCTCTCTCTCTCTCTCTCTCTCTCTCTCTCTCTCTCTCTCTCACACACACACACACACACACACACACACATTCCCACACAGTAATCCCCCGATGCATGATTAAGTACAGAAGTCAAGGCAGGATGTGATGTTTGAATTCTGCCCCTCTGCCCTGTAATATGAGTAATCACTGAGATGTCAGTATAACATACAAACAGAAATCGACAGACTAGGACTACTACTGCACCTTAAAATATGATTTTTTTTCCCAGATGTATCAACACATTTTCCAGGGTTCAACAATGTTTTGTGTAGGCTGGCAGAGGTAGTAGTCAGAAGGCGGGTTCTTTGTAATGCATTGAATTGAATGACATTTTTTGACATTTCAATGCATTGAATGGTATGAACTTCTCTGACATTTTAGCCATTTAGCAGACATTATTGTCCAGAGCAACTTACAATAAGAACATCTGTCTAAAGTAAGTGTACGTAGATATATTTTTGTTTCCACACAAAGCCATTTTATATCACCCTAAATACCAAAGTGTTTAAATTCTGCCAAATGTCACACGTTCTGGAAGTTGAAGTGTAAACTAAATACATTTGTGAATTGGATTCACTGTCTCGTCTGCCCTAGGCTACTGGGTAAGTGACACATGGCTTGTTAACAAACTTACGTTTTAGGACGTATTCAAAAGCAAGCACTGTGTGATCTAATTATGTGTAGTTTTGTGTTTTTAGCATGTTCATGTTATATCAACATGTTGTGATGTGCTAAACATGCAGTTAGATGTCCGTAGCGATGTTCCTTTTTAGTACTAGCCTACTAGCAGCTGTTTTGCGTGTGTTTTGATTCAGAGAGCGTTTCTCAGCTATTTGGTTTGAGGTGTACCAACATTCAAATAACCATACCTTCTTCAACTATTTCAATGTATGATGTATCATTTGAAAGCTTACAATCTGCACTTTCATAATCTGGAAAGAACAGAAAAATGACCATGCCCTACTTGAGGACCTGTCACCAATGTGTTTGATACCACACTTATTGTATTCCATGCATTACAATGAGCCTGTCCTCCGATTTCTGCATCCACCCGCCTCTCCTGAGGGTGCCTCAAAAGGGGGGTACACTCCACACGGACAACCAATCCCACGGTAACATGCCACTGAGTGACTAACACTGGCCTCTGATTGGTCAGTTCACTGAAGTTCACGTTAGGTCACTGGGCGGTCTTGTCTCCTGACCGGTCAGTTCCCCCTCCTGACAAGACGGTCCTGTCTTCTGATTGGCTCTCAACCTGGTGCAACCTTGAGGTTGTTCGGTGATACTGTAGGTGCCGCGACTCCTCACTAATGTCAGTCCAGAGCATGTGACTTAGCCCACTGACCACCCACTACTCCCCCTCCCCCTCCCTCCTCCACTCACTCCATCACTTACTTCTGCCTGTCTCCCCCACTCTGTCCACATTTCCCCTTCCCTACCTCTGTTGTTTTCTGTCTCGCATCCTCCTCCTCCTCCTCCTCCTCCTCCTCCTCATGCTGTCCTTATCTCTCCCATTCTATTTGTATTCCCAACGCTCCCTCTTCTTGCTCAAAAGGAACCATGCCTATTATGTAAATGAGGGATGGAGGAACTACATTTGACTGACTAGGAGTCATCAGAGCGTTTTATCAGGCGTGGTTTTATCCTGAAACACTGACACTGATGCTCTGCACTGATGCTCTGCACACGGCACATTCATCTACTGTACCAGTTACTGTACCTCTCCCACTCGTGTTGTTCTCAACACGCTCTGCCCTGCTCTGATAGAAAAAGAAAATAAACAGGCAGGTGTACAAACAGTCAGTGATTTCACCTCTCCCCCCATCTCTTTCTCTCTCTCTCTCTCTTTCTCTCTCTCTCTCTCTCTCTCTCTCTCTTTCACAGACACACACACACACACTCACTCACTCGGGCACATATGTATTTAGTCTGAATTTCACAGCCATTTTCATTCTGATAGCTTGTGTAATGTAGCAGGAGAAGTCAGCAGGGCGGATGTGACCTAAACTCCCGTCTGGGGGCAGCCTCCATTCCGGCCTTATGAAACGGATGACGGAGTGCCTGTAAAGGCATTATATGACTAACTTTAATAGCAGAACCGGGCCTCCGAAACCCACAAGGACATAAGGCTTATTTCTCCATCCTTATTGTGGCCATTTCCAAGTAGATTGATGAGTGTATGAAGACAGACAAGGCCTCCGAGACCTCTATGGGACAAAGAGTTTTAAGGGCCAAGGCAGGCTCGTGTAAATTGATTATGCTCAAGCTTTTTTATGGCTCATCTCATAAAGTAGAATTAAAACAAGAGAGCGGATATTACTGTTTCTGTCGACGTTGGCTTTGAGTCAAGCCAATGAAAAAATACATTAAATCACTTCAAAGTTATTGAAGATCTTATCAACCATATTGCATTGTAAATCTATGACCTGATGCGAAATCATCTCATTGAATTTAATACCTCACCATAGAAGAATCTGGAATGATTTTCAACTTCAATATTCAAATACGCTGATAAAGTAGAACGTCACTGGTGCTGTGACACTGACATGATAATGCAGATATTTGGCTGTCAAACTTGATCCCACTGTAATAAAATTGACTAGTATTCATTATTTCACTTTCCCTATCATCCGAGAGAGACAGACGGAGAACGCAGTGTGAAAAACTGCACAGGTTAGAAGATTTATTGAACATCATAAAACATCATATATTAGCGACTCCTCATGTTAGCCACGTTACTTGAATTTCAAATACAAATCTATCATGCTAAAAAAGTAACTAGAATGCCTTTATTTCCTATGGAGCTTCCAGTACAAACTTGCTATATGTGTGTCCCCAAGCAGCTTCCTTGTTATGGTATTCTTTGAGTATGATGCAATCACTTTACCAGCACATTGCTCGCACCTTCACTTCGTAATAAATACTAGTTGAAACATCCTTACTGATGTGTTGATCCCTGACCTGACCTGGCATGAGTGTTCCTTGACAACAACAAAAATAACAATAGTCTAATTTACTCATGTTGAAGTTGAACACACCTGAAAGTATCTTGAGTACAGATTTTCTATCTTTACTTTCAATGTTCTAATTTGTCCACAACATTCGGCACTACGAAAACCACACAAGCATGACGAAACAGCAAACTTCCTAAAAGGAGCTGCCAATCCCTTGGAAGTCCTGTGAAAAGTACTGCCGGAACGTCAGCTTGTTTGTTGTGGTCGATGGTATGGATCACCGTGAGGCTCTCTGCATTCATCTTCAGAGGATTACACAGTCTTTGTTGTTACACAGTCTTTGTTGTTACACAGTCTTTGTTGGGTTTGTGTGTTTACCCTCCCTGATCCTCTCCTCCCGACGGCCTGTAATGGGGCTACATTGAGCAGAGCTTTTTCTGTCAACAAAGGCATCTGCAGGAGAGTTTTACAGGATCCATGCTGTCCGGCTTCCCAGCTCCCATCTCCTTAGCTTTCTGCCTGCACAGAGATGAGGAAGACGTCCCTTTTAATCAAGAGGATGCAGGAGGCATCAGAGATGTGTCTGCTGACGCCAGCTGCAGATCTATCACAATTAGCAGTCACACGTTTTAGGTTTGGATCACTGTTGAGGACGTTATTGCTATTTGATCTGATGTTTCTACCACCAACATTTGTAAAGGCCTTTTCTTGGTGATGCCAACATTAACTTTTCTTTTTTGACAGAAAAAGTGACACAGGTGTGGCATTGTGTGGCAGCAATTCAAGTAAATTGAACACATCGAAATAGTTGTAAGCATGGCCTTGTCATCGCCGGCTGCCACCATGCATGAAAACTCCTTCTGTGACATTCTACCCAGTGTCACCTGGTTATTACTCTAAATACCAACCACTCCCGCCTCCCAATGCAAACACGCTCCCAGAATCCAATATGCTACGTCGCAGCCACAACTGTCAAAAAATGATTTGATTTATTAAGATTCCGCGGCTACGCTGGGAAACGGCAGTAGAAATCAATGTAACCTTTTCAGTTTTGAATAATGAACCTGGGAGAGGAAAAAGCCACCAGTGGTCGCCGCAGCGACAAGCACTGTAATTAAATGATTAATGTCACAACGCCAAATCCTGGCGTTGAAAACTGTCAAGAGTGAGATGCATTCAACATTGAATCATCCTCACGTCATCTTTGCGACTCATTTGTGCGATTAGAAAAGCACGATTATCAGATTTTCTCTCCATTGGTGGTGTGAATATATTTAGATATTAAATATGCCTTACAGACGCTAAATGTTTGCTAATGTTGTACTTCACTGTTGAGTGTATGATATAATATCAGTGTATTTATTACTTTATGAAACCACACAATCCTTAGGCAAAACTACAAACTAAAAACATGGGCAAAATAAGTTTATGAATGATCATGACATTGAGAGATGTGCCCGTTCTTAACCAATTAAATAATTATAGCACCCCTATAGACCAAATAGGCAACATACAGTAACGTTAAGTAACTTAATTCAATAGATGTGACAACCTCAAAAGACACAATCACAAGTTCCATTCCTTTGTAGTATTGCATAAGCTCTCATTTGTACAGTATGCTGGTAAAAAAAGAAGAAATATTTTTAAAAACATTTTCAGTTTGTTGCCTTTTGTGTTACTGACATGACAGGAACCACATACAGACACCAGGCTGAATGTTAAAGGTGATCACCTCTCGGTAGAGTGTAAAGATCCAATGACATTTGTTCTGTAAAAACAGTAGGATAAATACACCGGTAGGTAGATTATTTTTTCATTCCATTCCTTGTTTTTTTTCTCCCTTGTTTTTTAAGACATCAATCACAGACCACAAAGGTGGTCTTCCATCCCTTCCGTCCCATCACTCCAACATGGGGATGGTCAGGGAGGATAAGCCCAGTGATTCTGTAGCAGACTAATCATGTATTCAGAGCATAGTGGCCCCTATACCAAACACTGTTTACTGCACGGTCCGCTGGCATGGTATTGATCTTAACTAAAGCACTCTACCGAGAGGTGGAAAAATAAACAGACAAATATAAAATACATCCCTTATTGAAAGTGAAAAAGGCTCATTTAGTCCCAAGAGTCCACCCCAGGATATGATATGTAAGCCCTGGTAGCTGTAGCTGTGATGGCTGCCGCTCTGCGCTGTAGGGAATCTTATAGGATCACGCAGGGGCTCTGTGTAAAACAATGTTATTGTGTGTAATTGGTTGTCTCATCTGATGAATTCTATTGGCTGACCTCCCTGGGCGAGTCTGTGTGTGTGTGTGTGTGTGTGTGTGTGTGTGTGTGTGTGTGTGTGTGTGTGTCTCAGGAGAGGTGCAGCTCACACACAAGGGCAGCCGGTTTATAGCATGTCTTATTGGTTTCCTGTTGGCCAGTCAGTCAGCTCCACATGTGTGTTTGATGTTCAGAAGCTTGTTACCACGGGTACCGTGTGATAATCACCTTAATTAGATTAGAACAGGATTGTCTTACTGAGATAATGAAATTGGATTTATTTTTGATTAATGGTTTTGGGGGAATGCTACAAAGGAGCGTGTTGTCCGTGTGTTTTCATAGATGTAGTAATCTATCTAAGCCTGCGTGTTGCACTGTAGCGCTCTCATCTCTGTGTTATGCATATTCTCACATGTCATTCTGAACACACACACACACACACACACACACATATATATATATACAGTACAGTGCCCTGCATAAATAATTGGATAGTGATTCATTTTTTCTTTGTTTTGTTTTGTTTTTCTTTCTCTTGGGCATGTAGGGCTTACACTGGAATTGATTGTCGGTGTAACATGCATATTATCACTTGTGAACCATTTTGAAGATTATACACACACACAGACACACACACACAGACACACACACACACACACCCCTCCTTTAAAAAAAAAAAAAAAACTTCTGATGCAACTTTGACTTTGTGACGACTTTGTAATGAATCCAACCTTTCATGTTCTCTGACAAACCCATTAGTGACTTACACAGAGTTATTCTTTGTAATGTGCCCATGCTGTGTAAGACTATTGATAATGGCGGAGGAGAGGTTGGCTGTGACAGGCTACTGCTTTGTTCCTGCTGGTTGTGATGCGGCGGAGCCCGCGTGGGAGGGGCAGGAACCCAGGAAGAGATAGCGAGAGCTGTTTCTTCTCTTTTAACATTCAGCCAGGTGTCTGTATGTGAATTTTAATTGAAAGGTAAAGGAATACCAATAACGTCCGAAGAATATTCTGGTAACAAGCTTTCATCTCTTTAACCAACTACCAGGAATTGTGTTGATTACTCTTAACACGTTTGCGCCTAGTGTTATAAAACAGTCTTTATGGGGATAATGAATACACCCGTGTATGATAAATATATGTTAAAAATGCAGGATGTGCACTTCCAGTGAAAGGATACATAATGGTAAATGGACTGCACATAGAGCACCTTATTCCAAAGCGCTTTACATTCACCCATTCACACACACATTCACACACCAGTGGCGGGAAGCTACTACGCAAGGCGCCAGCGCCCTCATTGGGAGCAATTTGGGGTTCAGTGTCTTGCCCAAGGACACCTCGACACATGGCTAGCCGGGGATCGAACCGCTAAGCCGCCGACCTTGTGATCATTCGACGCCATCTCTACCTCCTGAGCCATAGCCGCCCCTCATACATTGAACTCGACCAATAACAGAAAGCTCTGCCCAGAGCAGAGAGTAGACACTGCAGACTGAGACAGGACGGATATCTGAAGCTTGTCCCTCCCTCCAATCCAGAAACCAGCTCCCCCCCTGCTAGTAAATAGGGTTAACCCTCGGTTCAAGGTTGGTGAGGGAGATAAATCTTCATTCTAATTAAATTAAATCAAGCTTCCAATTTAATCAGACGTGTTGCTTTCTACACCCAGCAGGTTCGACGGTCCAGAGATGTGAACACCTGTGCATAATACGATATAGCATGTAGAGCAGGGTTCTCTTTCTGTCGAAATCAATTCAACATCTCACTATGAGATATGCACCCCATGTGTGCACTGTTTGCTGAAACCCTACTCAATCATGCCCGATTCGTAAGCTACTGTGGTGAGGTGGGTGGTTGTCGACAGGACCCGATCTCCATACCAGTTAATTTCTCTTTATCCACGTTCTCCTGGGTCGATATAAATTGCTGCCTAGTAATTCAATCAGTGGTAAGGAAACTTAGAGTGAAGAAGGCACGTTGCTCTGGTAATTGGTGCATGCTCTGTGGGACGTTCATCCCGACATTGCACTTGCTTGGCTCTGTGTTACACACTAATGTTCCACAAACATCTCTATCCTTCATCCGGTGAATCATTGAATTAGATCAACACCATTCAGAACACTGCTTGTGTTTCGTCAATGTTTGTTAAAACGCTTAGATATTATTATTGATTATTGATGGACATATTTGGTCTAAATGTAGCCTATAGCCCTCTGTAAAAACAAAAAACAAGCGATAATGGCCTGTAATGAAATATAATTATACATACAGTATATGCAAGAATTTCTTTGAATTAGGCTGCTTACCTGCTCTGTTCCGCCTCACCCCATCTCACCTGTGGACCTCAGTTGGGACGACTAGCGTAAAAGAGCACAGACGAGTGAGGGTGATGAATAGTTTTCGTGAAAAGCAATCAGACTGGCCACAGTGAAACTCGGTGTCGAGATTACCCCCCAGGCTGGGTGGTCTCACCTCTGCCGGCGAGCCCCCAAACCCGGATACTGTATGCGTGTAACTGGCTTTCCAGATTGCCCAGATCATTGGTTCAGTCCATGTGGGTTAAAGCCTCTCTCCACCACCGTTGTCATGGACATGAGTGATGCTGAGTCAGTGGACTGGAACTCCCTCCCGCGGAGACCTCCCTGACTGATGAGTTCCCCCCTCCTCCTCCTACACTTCAAGATACCCAAGGTGCAGCAGACACCTCTGGAGGGTAGCAGCACAGGGACCGTGTCAGAACACCCAGCAACCATGACAAGGACACTCAGAGACAGGGTCCGGGCCAGGGTCTGCCTCTCGCTCTACTGGAAACGACGTCCCGTCGTCAGGGTCTGCTTGGATGAAGGAGTGACAGATTAGTACCAGGGGGGTCTGCATGGCCACTGGTGAGAGGAGCTTCTGCAAGAGTTTTCTGACCCACCAAAATTGCCTGACTCTCAGGAGCAGGTTAGCCAGACTCTTGGGCGCCCTATCCTATATGGGTCTTTAGGACAGCATGTCTTGTCATGGAGAAGAGCAAAGGATATTTCAATGGCTTGTTACATCCTTGTATTGGCTTGGTGCCTCGAAATAATTATCATCATGTGACATAAAACTATACTTGTCTTTCCCTTCATATTTCATGTTGTTAGCAATCAGTATCTAAAAGTTGCTTGCAGGTCATCCATCCATATGATTGACAGCACAGACAGGTTCCAAAATAGTACCCCTCAATCGGCAGCACTGCTGGTAAGTAGAAGACATATGGTTAAAAAGTCCACCCCCCAACCAACACTTTAAGCTGTGTTAATCTGTGTCTTGGTAAACCTAAGTGTGTTGTTGCTGGGCAAGAACTAAAATGTGCTCAGATTTACAGAAATCCCGGAGTACAGTATCAAGAGATTATTTGAGTTATTTTCTCGCCAACCAACACAGCCAAGGAATCTGTCTCTCCTCCCCCTTCAGGCAATATTGAGCCTCTGAGGCTTCCATAGTCGTCTTTGAACATGAACCTCTTAATCACTGAGTTCAATATCTGGCTTGACTTCACTTTTGCATTTCTGAGTAATATTCTCTTTAGAAGGCTAACAGAGTTCAGCTCTATCCCTTATCCTTGATGCTCATGAAAGCAGCCATCTTTAACTTCCCCCTAGATCTCAAAATGGCTGTATTCCATTTCAAAGCTGCCAACTGTTTCCGTATTACATCAAGCTCCCTCATTTCCTGTAGATGTGTGTGCTTTCGGTTCGTTTTACTGCGACAGGTCCAACATTGTCAGTGTGGATTCCATGGCCTCCAGGTGCTATTCCTCTTCAAACGGCTCCGCCACGGTGTCAAAATTTCCAACAAACACCAACACTTCTCAAACTGACAGGTTGGGTGATCAAAGCGAAAGGTAGTTTACTCCGATTTTGATAGGATGAACGCCAACATCTTACTCATCAGCTTGGCAGCCATTTTCTTCTCAGCGGGGGTGCTCGGATGATAAGGAATGCATGATGAGAGACACGCTTGCTTGCTAATGAGTGCCTCGTGGACATGTACTTAGTTTTCATTGAAATAGACTGTAAAGAGATACACAGACTGTTGTATCTATAGTAGCATTATTGGAGCACAAACACACCGGTATCCTCTGTGGAGGCTGAGCCTGCAGGAAGGGGTAATTATAGCATAAAGTATGTTTAGCGTAGTTATTCGTTTTTTTGTTGGTTTGACTCAATGGAATACATTGCTTGAGGCATTTGGCTGTGAGTGTTTTGATTGATTGATTGATTGAAAACTTTATTAGAATGTTTGCAGAAGTAGGTACATGAAAGTACATATTCATAGCTTTCAGTCACGTGGTTTCTTCCCTAGCAACCACCAACCTGACGGGCAAAAAGTATCATAGCAACATGGCGAGTGGACGCAAATGGTTAATAAAATACAAAGGTTCCATCTCACAAAACATAATGGAATGTCAAAACTTTGACGCTCAATATCTCTGAACTACCCTAAACGGAGATAGAACCTTATCATTCTAAACGGAGATAGAACCTTATCATTCTAAACGGAGATAGAACCTTCTCATTCTAAACGGAGATAGAACCTTATAATTCTAAACAGAGATAGAACCTTATCATTCTAAACGGAGATAGAACCTTATCATTCTAAACGGAGATAGAACCTTCTCATTCTAAACTCACGAGTTATCTTCAGTTGATGGATTTGACTTAGGGGGCATTCATTTGAAGTAACGTAATGAACATACAAGTAACAACAACAGGTTAATGCAGCCAACCAGCCAGCCAAGCAAAGACCATGACTATGCCCAGTTTATGCATTATACACTCTAATATAATTGTTAGATTGCCAGGGTATTCGCTACAGGTTGTTGTATACATATACGTTTAATACGAAACTCGATCAACCGGGCGTTCGGGAGTTCTACCGCTGCTGGACGGAACTCCCGCTGACAGCGGGTCGAGGGGATATTTCTACCCGGGAATTCGCTCATTGCTGTGTCCACGGTGATAGGAGTGGAGGATCGACTCCATTCAAAAACTTTTCGATTCCCTGGTTTCTCCTCTTTCCGAACAATTTTTACCGTAACCCCCGGAGAATCAAAGTTATTAAGCCGCAAAGGGTGCCTCCTTGACCGGCTTTGACCGTGAATAACACCGGCTATGGAGGTGCTACAAACACAGTTTTAATTTCTCTAAATTCACCATCAGTATACGGTCATTTTGAGCCCTTACACACCGCGCTGACACCCCGAGAACATATACTTTTAATACGAAACTCGATCAACCGGGCGTTCGGGAGTTCTACCGCTAATTCGCTCCTTGCTGTGTCCACTGTGATAGGAGTGGAGGATCGACTCCATTCAAAAACGTTTGGATTCCCTGGCTCCTCCTCTTTCCGGACACGTTGGAATTATTTTCCTAACCCACGGGAAATCAAAGTTATTAACCCGCAAAAAGTGGGTTTTGCCCGTGGGTTTTGCCCGCAAAAAGTGCCTTTTGCCCGTCAGGTGGGCGTTTCCACTATGCTGTGACGTCACATGAAAGCTATGAATTACATACAAGGTCAAACTAAAAGGATAAAAACCCAAGAAAGCCACTGGCTTATTTCAATTGGGGTCCTTGATTTTCAATTCATCGTTACATGTAAGACAGACATAAGAAAAGAACTAGTACTATCTACATGATAATACAGACAAATAACTATTACTATCTACAAGATAAACGTACATCCATCATGGGAAGAACAATACAACAAAACATAAGGTATGTACAGCGGGTAGGACAGGTGGGGACATACACCACAGGTGGGGGCGGGGGACAAAACACAAAGTATGTACAGTGGGTAGTTCGGGTCTTTTAATCTGATTTTTGTTTTAGAGGGTCCAGTTACGGATTGCAGCCTCCTGTAAATGTTTTTTGAGAGTGGTTTTGAAGGTGGGCAGTGTTTTGCACTCCTTTAAGATTATAGGAAGGGCGTTCCACATCTTTACTGCATAGTTTGCAAACGAGTTTAAACCCTTGTTTGTGGTGCAACGCGGTTGAACGTGGTTCGTGGAGCTTCCTCTGGTGTTGTATGTGTGGACGTTGTTCACTTTTTGGAAGTATGTTGACAGGTACTTGGGTGTCTTTGTGGTGTAGCGTATCTTGAAGACTAGGCCCAGTGCAAGCTGCTGCACTCTGTCAACTACTCGTAGCCAATCAAGGCTCAAAAAATGATCAGCGGTTAGATGTGTCCTAGGGTTGAGGCCTAGCAGAAGCCTAACCAGTTTATTTTGGGCTGTCTGGAGTCTTGTTTTATGGGCCTTTGTGGTTCTATAGTACCATGATGTTACGGCATAGTCGAAGTGACATTGAATGAGAGCTCCTGATAGGGTCCTCAGTGTTTTGTCCACTGTTCTCTGCTCATCTCAACCCATCTCCCAGAAATGTACATTCAGCTTCAACAGCATCAACACAAACGTATTGAAATATGAATGGTTATTTGGATACTCCACTACCGTTCTTTCATTTTTCCGTGCGTTTAGGGACGGACACTGAAAAATTGCGCACGCAAATGTGTTGGTCAAATGTGTTGACATTTCAGTATACCAATGCTATTGCATCTATCCCGACCCAAATAAAAACATAAACACGTAAATACAGTACCAGTCAAAGGTTTGGACACACTTTCCCATTCAATTGAATGGAGAAGTGTGTCCAAACGTTTGACTGGTACTCTTCCATATCTCTTGTGATAATGCATAAATTCATGCATTTTTCCTGAGTATTTTTGACCCCAACGTAATTATCTCTAACAGACCAGTAGCCTCCAACAAGACGATTGCCTCATATTTTCATTATGACTCTGTTGGTTAGCATGGCTGTTGAATTGAGGGCTACAACAATGTAAGAATAAAAAATAATATATTTCTTCCCCCAAGAATCATCTCCTACACTAACTCCACTATGTCACATACAGCTAATTGTGTGACAGCAATTATTCCAACTGAATGTATTACTGTTTATTCAGTCTGCTACACAAATGTTAATGGGATGCCATTTAGCTTGGCATAATTAGTACGTTGTTGACACAGGGAACAGAATCATCGCATGCTGAATCACTCTCACCATCTCTCCGTAGAGAATGGGGTTTCGACTTGGGAGAAAAACACAATGACGTAAATGTCAAAACTGCCACACTTAAATGTCTCTCTCCATCGTGGTGGGAGCCACCTGAGATAATGGAGAGCAAGGCCAATATACCAGTTTTAATTTATTGTTTTAATAGACAATAACGTTTTCTTATCTTATCATGTCAGCCTCTGTTAGCCTTTTACAGGGGTACAGTTGTAACACAAATAGTTTAACGTTGATGAACCATTATGAAGAGAAGTGGAGAGCATGTACCAGTACTTTCACTTTGTGCATCTGAGCCGTTTCACAACTGAATTTGACATCTGGATTAATCTCTACAAGAGATACTATTAGTATCTATAGTAATATATTAGTATGTCTTGATACTATAAGTATTAGATCTTATAGGTATTCTAAGTAAAGCTCTTGATCTGTGACTGGTTAGACATCTTACCTGTAGAGTGAGGCTGAGTGTGTTAGCCAAGGAAACATCCTTTCCACACAGTTATTAACATTGACTTCAGACTTCATTCCCTGTGGAGAGTGTCTATGTCAGTTTGAATTGGCCTACTAACTTAAGTAAAGTAATGTTCCGAAATTGCCTATTAAGAGAAAATAAATCTCAAAGAACACGGCAGGGATTGAATTGGATTTTACCTTATTAAATAGAGCCCACAAAGAAAGTCTTTCACCACAATTGAGTTAATGGGGGAGTACATGCAGGCTGTCACTTGTCTCTCTGGACCTTACAGAAGCTTGTTCTTGGACCAGCCTGTGTTAGAATTTAGAGGTCATACCCTCACTGAAGAATTGCTGGCTGACACATTTGGCTACCAAATGGGTTCCTCTCGAGTGGGTCTGAGGCAAATGAGCGTGTGTTCAGTGTTAATCTGCACTGAGAGACACATCGGGAAACACAGAAAATGTGTGTGTTCTGTGATAATCTGCACTGAGAGACGCATTTGGGCAATGCAGACTGTATGATACCGTACTCTCAAACAATGTGATGAAAACAACTCCTTGAACAAAAGCGCGAGCTCCCCACGCTGACGCTACTTCCTCACCTCGTGTCCTTGAACCGTTCCACCCGGATCCCAGGCAGAGGAGCTCTCATCTTTTAATTTGTTGAGTTTGCCAAAAATATGGGCTGCTCAGAGGATAATTGAATGAGAAGCCAAACACTGTTCGGTAATGCAAGCTCATTAACTTTTATTTGCAGTCTTCATGAGTGTCGACACTGGAGTTGGATGACTTTATCCTCTAAGTGTCATTGAGGTATTTCTACCCAAGCCTTTCACCCCATGGCGCAGCAATCATGGCACTCTCTGGCATTAAACCAGTGGTAAAAGTGCTTTTCAGCTTTTCCCCTTGAAAATACACTGCATCTCCTTCTTGTACCGTCTTGCGTGCTCTTCTAACAAGTTTGAGAGGTGCAGTAGGCTTGAATAATAATAATAATAATAATAATAATAGCATTTTATTATTATCTTACATTTACATTTCTGCCATTTAGCAGACACCTTTATTCATAGTGACTTACAACAAATACATTTGTCTAAGTGAATGATCTGTCCATCAGTCATAACAGGAAGAAGTAATCTATGCTCAGGCCAGGGGCCATTGGTGGTCGTAGTGCTAGAAGAAGGAAGATTATTATTTGCATTATACCGTATATTGTTATTATGATTATGATTATTACTATTATTGTATCTTATGCACATTATGTTTAAATCTAGTGTGCAATACGAACTGTCACCTCTAAATTATATCTCCTATTACCATAATGTGCATTGAAATGTTCTGGTACAGTAATTTGCTATCGTTTCAACGTTTAGGTAAAAATGTATTTTTTTGTCACCCAATGCTGTTTACAGTACAAGCTTCTGGAATGAAATAAATGGGCACAATTAGCTAGCGCCGCGGCCGCCGGGCAGGAAGCAGCCCCATTTCAGGACACTCAGGATTTAATTAAGTCTCTGAGGAGTTTGATTCCCCTACCGTTGCAGTTCTGTGGGTTAACCACACACTTAAAGAGGGGTAAACAAGAAGGGTAAACGCTTAGCTCAGCATTTCCTATCTCCTTCAGGCTGTGTCGGAGATACCACCACCTCTTATTAAGAGATGTTAAGGCAGGTAGACTTTAAATCAAGATTATTGTAACACTGCTTTTATATGGATGGGGTAGGGGCATATAACGTTAATATGATGTTAATGCTATAATAGCGTTGGTATAGCGTTGGAAGTGGAGGTTGTTATTGCGAACACTTACACAGACTGAGATTTCTTATTCTGGATTACTGTTAAGTGAATAATGTGTTTCTGAGAGGGAAAATCATCTGAAGTTTATTTCCCTGAAGTGAAGGATTATAGGAAGACCCCATAATGAGCCTTAATGGGTACAACATTATGGATAGGTTTTTCGTGAACTATCGGGCAATTGGCTGAATGAGAACCAGTTATAGTCATAACAACCCAATTTTAAAAGTTTGATTAATTGCAGTCTCCAAATTTAAATGACACATTACCCTTTATAGTGAAGTTGGAATGTGTTCATTATTGCTGGGAATCAATGATCACTAATGTCCCTTTTGTATAGAGTCCTGGAGATGAGAGTTTGGTTCATACATTATTCATGAGAGATATTCATGGTTTGGTGAATTTGATTAAAGCACAATCATATTGACCCATGTAAACACACCGGGGCTTAAATGAATAGCATTCAAAACAGCTCAGCATTTTGGTTCTGAGAACACATACAAAAGTGAACTCTCCAACCCCATTACATAAAGTAGGCTGAGTGACTCATTCAATACAATAATACCATTAGATGTAGGTTCACTCAATGTGATATAAACGTGCCGTGCATCTCAAATTCTTGATAAATGTGATTTCAGTTGGTGAATTGTGGGTTTTGACATTTCTGTCAGAAGTGAAAAATATAGAAAATTTATGAAATTGATGTTCCATCTTATTTGTGGGATTCACTTATATTGCTTTGCGATAGTTTATTGGAACCAATATCCCCCGGAGATGAGCTTCCCCTTAATGCGAGCAGCTTCAGAGAAAGAAAGTGTGAAATTGTGTTGTGGTGTGAAATTTATATTTCTTTTATCTTTTAGCGGACAGTAGGTATTGTTTTCCCACTTATAAGTTGATTGTGAAATTGATGTCTTTGCTTTTTATGTCTTTCGGGACATGATAACATCGGTACTGTTGCAGGGAGACCTTGTGGCCCTTGGATTTCACAAAGCACATTCCCAACGAGACTGTTCAATTCCGAAAATCTCCGGAATGGTTCTCTGTGGTTCTTTTTGTAAAACAACACAGGAAATGTTGCAATTGTAAAGATAGCATCCATCCATCCATGTCACTTAAATCTTAAATATAGTGCTGTATGGACAATGCGATATGGCCATAATGTTTGCTCTGAGTCTTATGGTCAGAAGTGTGAGACAAATGTTTCCGTGATCCATCTAACCCATCTCATTTCACATCGAGGGCCCCATCCCGGCTCTCTGGGGGAATATCACATTCATTTAAATGGTTTATTTCTGTCAATGTTTCATGGTGGAATGTGCCCCGTGTAGCGTGAAGAAATATCCATCATGCGATGAGCAATAATGCTTCTCTCATAAAGAATACTTTGCTGTGGTTCAATTGACTGAACATATTCATAAAAGCAAGGACAAACAAGGAAAACAATTTACGGCTGTGTTTAGTTTCCCATGTGAATGGGCGAAGACATACATATTCAACATTACTCCTCCATGTAAAAAAAAAACTTGACGCTCGCAATGAATCACATGCAAATACTGTAAGTGAGTCGCTGTAGTTTCAAATTCTCTAGGGAGAAATAACGCCCTGGTGGCACAAGATTTATTTTCTTATTAAACTACTAAATATTGATTTATTTCATCAATGTGTTTTTGAGACAACACGTGGTCTGAGAATGTTCAGAGGTATCAGTAACAGTTGTTTATTGTGACACGGTCTGGTGAAAAGGGCCGCATGTTGGCAAGTCTGAAGTTGCACAAAATGAGCAAAAAGCTCCTTTTAAAAAAGAAAAGTGTTTTTTTGCATGTTACGAAAGTTGTGAACGTGTTGAAAAGCCCGCTCGATATCAGCAATGTTCCTTTTTACTGCTAGTCTACTAGCAGTGTTTTGATTCAGATCACGTTTCTCGTTTCTATGCCCTACTGGAGGACTTTTTAACCAGACCCTGTGTTGTGGTAATTTTGCTCAGTGTGGTGTGGGTGGTGCCTGCTCACAGATTCACACACACACACAGACACACACACACACACACACACACACACACACACACACAATAACAGAGAGGCTCTTGATTGCGCAGTCATCCACAGTATTTATAATCACCATACTACAGTACAAATAATTCAAACATTACCATCAATATTACACAAACATTAGTTTCACATCACTGCATCAGTGGAGGCTGGTGGAGGTCGAAATCGGAGGACGGGCTCATTTTAATGCATGGAATGCAACGAGGAATGCTATCAAACAAGCATGTTCCATTCCATTCCATGAATTACAATGAGCCCGTCCTCCGATTTCGACCACCACCAGCCTCCACTGGACTACATCTGGTCTGTCTATGTGAATAAAAGCTGCTTCTCGCCAACAGCTCAGAGATAAACACCGGAGACTCCCCCCGCTCTGTACATTCATATAAGATAAGCTCTCAGACGTCCCAGAATAGAACTGCCTTTTCAGCCTTTAATAAACAAACAGAGCAGAGAACACAGTAGTCAGGGCCGCGGGCATCTCCAAGTCTCTATTACGTGTGGTGGTAGAGCGAGATGATGCATACATTTAACACAAACCACCATCTCTCAGAACTCCATCTCCCCACTCTGTCCTCATTAAGATCAATGTACTGTCTACGAGGAACAAGACAGATTACTTACAAACATGTAATAAAATGATGATAGATGCCCACAGCAATATTTTTCTATACAGATGATATGATTCTATCTCCATTTGCACTTTGATTGATTATGTAGTGATGGCTCCTGTGAAAATATTAGCAGCAACAGTCGTTTATATCGTCCCCGGCAAACACTATGGACAGATATGGAAACTCTGGGGACATTGCAGCTCCATATAACACACACACACACACACACACACACCCGCACGTGCACGCACACGCACACACACACACACACACACACACACACACACACACACACACACACACACACACACACACACACACGCCGGTACGTTGGTTAGTCACATTGGTAAGAAAATCCAATCCAATATCAGTGATCTACTGTAGCTGATCCAGTCCAATATAAATCACACATTCCAGCCCATTCCGCATCATCTCATACAGTAGTGTATAAATCATATCCACCACAACAACCCCACTATAGGCGTCAACCTACACGCCGTACCTCAGCAAAGCCCAGCCTCTCACGGGGCCCATATATAGTCAGTGTAAATTGGGTTATTCAAAGCCTGCATGAGAATCATCTCTCCCCTGGGCCCCCGGGGCCTTAGAGCGCCAGCGTGTGTAAACGTGAGAGTGACTTCCTCTCTCTGGGGGCCGTAATGGAACAACTTACACACTGAGATGGATGAGAGAGGCCTTCAGCCCTCCGCCCAGCCCCACTCTGGCTCACTACTCCAGTCACTTCTCAGTGAACATCAAGTGTCTGCCTTGTGATTTAATCCAGTCCAGCCCATGTCAATTTTTGCACACAGGCACCCACACACGCGTACACGAAACACAGCCGAGGCCCTCTTGTAACCTGAAAAATGCAGGATTTTTCTTTGTGTGCACAGATCCCCATAACCTCTGTTCTGTCCTCAGAGTCGTTACTTTTGCATTAGAACAGTTGTTGGACAAGGTGAACGTATTTTTTTTAATTATTTTTTTTTGAAGTCAATGACAGCCAAGGAAGCTTTTTATCAGACATGAGCAGGGACGGGATGAACATGGAAACTGCATTAGTGTGCATTATGGAGTAAGCTTCGGATTGGGTAGAGCCAGATGAAAAACTCAGCCCGGCGCACAACACCACAACAACACACGCAATTCAGCCTGAAAAGAGACATTTCGCATTTCTTACCTCAAACACCGGCTCGAGGGAATTTGTGTCGTGCCGGATGCTTGGCAACTTATTGTCCTTATCTTATGACATTTTGGAAAGTAAACTTGTTGAAGTTTAGGGTAGAAGTTGTTTGTTAAAGGCACCGTATGCAGGAGCTTGCCTTCTGTCGAGTCCTTGGGGGAATTGCGACGCTCTCTCCCTTCTAACGGGAAGAATTAATCTGTCAATAATTCTCTCGCTGTTATCCAGTGGATTTCTTAAAACTAGCAAAGGATTTGCGTGGTTGAAAGTGCAGCTGTTCTTTCTTCATTTGGAAATGTAACACAAACACAAAGATTAGCCAGCTGGAGACACTCGAAATTATACTTGTCAGTCTTCACATGAAACAAGTATGTGCTTTACCAGCAGCTGTGCATTCATACTGGGACAGAAAGCCCCGTCACAGACACCCAACACAGTCTCTCTCCCTAAACTACCCCAGCCAGCTCTCACTCAGAATGAGGGTGCACAGTGTTCGGTTGTGTTTGTAGCAGCCTACAGACTTCTCAAGCTGAACCTGAAGTTATAAACCAATCCCCTCATTCCCCCAAACAAAACTCTAAAAGGCTATAATGTCAAACAGGATGTTTACTAAAATATAAAATGAAAAATAATCAGAATACATGTAACCAACTGTTTTGCCCAATACTTTTTTGCATCCACCACTGTCAGCACCTACTGATGGTTCACCACGGTCAATGTAGTGATCATTTCAAGTGGTAGGAAACAAAAACATTATTGCCCCTTTAAGGTTGTTGGAGATCATTGTTGTCAGCCCTGTTGACTCATATTGAGAGTGTGCGAATTCTCGAAGTTCATCCATTCTCGTTCAGTATACAGTACCTCTACCGTTGCCTGGCTACATTGTTATCCACTGGTAAAGTATCATAGTCAAAGAACACAATGACAACAAGTTTGTAGTGCACGCTTCATAGGAGACTAGTAAATATAGCTCTATAGTAGCTATTTTACCTATTTTTTGCGCATGCTAAAATATTCTTATTTGATATTCGAGACATACTGTTTAAAAAATATATATATATATATTACATTTACATTTTTGGCATTTAGCAGACGCCTTATTCCAAAGCAACTTACAATCAATACATTTGACTAAGTAAGTGAATCATCAATCCACCAGTCGTAGCAGGAAGGGTAATCTAGCTCAGGCCCGGGGCCATCTACTGTATATATATTCTAACCTGCACAGTTTCACACTGTCTCCATTTCTGGGATGATGGTGAAAGTGAAATAATGAACACTAGTGGTTTTGATTTCGGTGGGATCAGCGATTGGCAAAATATCTGCATTTTAATGTAATTCTTCAGGACTGTTTACCTCGTAACTATAGCAACATAGCGACAGATCATGAGTTTCTGGCTGCGATTGGCCATCTTTGATGAGAGCTGAAAAATGTCAGAGATACATGAGATTTGTACTTTGTGTCTGTCACTGTTACTATTGTTTGCCCAGAATCAGCCGTTCTACATCTCCACTAATGTATATGTGAAGACACACACAGGGGCACACACACACACACACACACACACACACACACACAGGGGCACACACACACACACACACACACACACACACTTGTGAAGAATGCTGACAGAGAAGAGGAGGCTGGGGGACTTTCTGCACTACAGCAAGTTTCTACACACGTCCAGATGGCTCATCATCATCGCGTGCACACACATCACACACACACACACACACACACTATCCAAAGTTCCTCTTTCAGCGAGCTAGTGAACCACAGGCCACACTATCCTTGGGTACAGATAAGAACAGCCAAGAGCAGAGCAGCCTGGCTTCTGCAGCACTGTACATGTGCTGTGACATCACATGAGGAGAGGGGGAGGAGGGGAGGAAATAAGAGAGGAGTGCAGAAGAGAGGAGAGGGGAATCCGGGGGAAAGGGTAGAGGATAAGGGATCAGAAGAGAAGAGGAGAAGGGAGTCAGGGAGAAAGGGTAGAGGATAAGGGATGAGAAGAGGAGAGACGAGGAGAGAAGAGGAAAGGAGAGGAGACTCAGGCGGAAAGGGTAGAGAAGAGAAGAGGAGAATCCGGGGGAAAGGGTAGAGGATAAGGGAGAAGAGGAGAGGGGAATCAGGGGGAAAGGGTAGAGTAAAAAGGACAGGCTGAGAAAGGGGATAAGAGGACAGAGGGAGAAGAGGAGAATGGAGGACACTAGAGAACGGTGGGGGAGGGGGGGAGTAAAGAGGAAAATATGTAAGAGAAGAGTATGAATAGGGGTGTGAAGTGAGGGAGGAAGAGGCTGGGAGAAGAAGGGAGGGAGGGGAGGAGGAGGGGAGGTGAAGAAAGAGGAGTCAGAGGACACCCTCCTTTGTCTGTGAAGTGCTATGCTACAGGAGTCTGTAGCCTTCTACCTAGAATAACTATGTCGGAGTCGACGTGGGAAAGATCTCGATGTGCGTGTGTGTGTGTGCGGGCGTGCGTGCGTGTGTGTGTGTGTGTGTGTGTGTGTGTGTGTGTGTGTGCACGTGTGTGTGTGTGTGTTCCAGGTATAAGTCTCTGGTGGTTATGAGGCAGCCTCTTGCTCCTAACAGGGAGAGTTAGTCTAAGCGGTAGTCTTCTACCTAGAATAACCAGGTCGGAGTCAACGTGGGAAAGGGCTTGTGGGGCAAAGTACCTCTAATGCTATGGAGGATTTAGATGATCAATACAAACCTATATAAAACCGCCTTTGGGGAAATTATGTGAGTTCCTTCGACAGCTTTAATGAGCAAAGAGCTAGACACAGAGATTGATTGACATTGAAGGTCTCGTAATTATTATTAGTACGGTTGATTTATGATGGAATCAATCCTTACACACCTGAGTGTTTCACGAGACCATTATCATCATTTGTGTGGACTTTAGCACTCAACAAATGGAAGGGTCTTTACTGAACCGTTTTTGTAAATCGTACAGATCATTCCTACGGAGCAAATCGCTAAACCAACTCTGAGCCATCCAGGAGGAGTGTTGAGGAGAGTACAAATGATGCCATTACCATCCTGGTGTGCTGCCGCATGGGTAGAAATGATCGGAGAGGCAACGATTGATTATTGAGAACAAGATGACTGATCTCCATAACGATCTCCACCATACTCCTATTGGAAGCATTAGTCAGGATGTCGTCTCATGGCTTAATGGCCACACACAGTGTTCGTTCTTACTTAATAAAGTAACTATGAGACTGTGCTGGAAGTTGGAAGTCCTTAATGATGTTCACTGTCCAGCCAAAGAACAGTAAAAGATCTCCATAACAGTGACTAGGGTTAGGGATATTTCCCACTGGAAATGAAGACGGACCATTGAGACAATCAATAGTGATCTTGTTTGACACTTGTTCACATTTGTTGAATGGTCCTCTGTGGCTAGAACATTGTGCTAATTGTGCTAATAATGCTTAGGTTGTGGGTTGGAATCCCGCTGGGACCATATATACTGAAAAATGCATGCACAGCTAAATGGCATATATTATGGATGTTACAGTATATGTGATTGGCTTTTACAGGTACCACGATTAATAACTGTATTGTACTATTAAGAACTATTAATAACCCTGTGTACCTATGTACTGACATCATTCACCTGACATGACACTGTTTCTCTTTTTCAGTAAATGGGGGGGGGGGATTGGTTGAGTTACCAGGTTTTGATGTCCAATTAACAGTGTCTGTCCAGGTTTAATGGGAGGCGGTAAATTCCTGCTCCATCTCCCCGGCACATTTTAATTAGCTGTAATTACAAGTGCTCTGACCTTTGGAGGCTCCTGTCCTGCTGATTTACAAGTTCAGACCTCCTGATTTATCTATAGACACATGGAGAGGGAGAGAGGGGGAGAGAGAGAGGGGTGAGAGAGGGAGAAGGGGATAGGGTAAGAGAGAGAGAGAGGGAGAAGGGGATAGGGTGAGAGAGAGAGAGAGAGGGGTAGAGAGGGGGAGAGAGAGAGAGAGAGAGGGGTGAGAGAGGGGTGAGAGAAAGAGGGGCAGAGGGGGAGAGAGAGAGGGAGAGGCAGAGAGAGAGGGGGAGAGAGAAATAAAGAGAGAAAGAGAGAGAGAGAGAGAGAGAAGGAAAGAGGAAGAGACAGAAAGTAGCAGGTTAGATCACCTGTGTTGTATTGGCTGTCTTGGTAGTGTCACCTTGTCTTACATCTGAAATCAGTAGTTAGTCTCCAGGACTACAGGTTAGCCTTGAGCTCAGCAGGTTAACATTGTCACCACTAGCGGGTATATTGATGTGACAGGTTCAAGTCCTGTCCTATTATATCTCACATATATTTTTCACGTTCGGGCAAATAGGTTCTATAGATTAGAACAGGAAGGAGACGAGACACACATCATTTTCAACATGTGTTCACCGTTTGTATCTCACAGTTCTTTTAAAGTTGGCTCATCATTGTATTCCGAAAGACCACAACTTGAATTTATAGCTCAAACGAAATTTGAAGGCCAACGTGACACCTACCGCTTTTTTTCTAGCCGGGTATTTTTCAGAGGAATGAGATGGTCCAAAATGTTTAAGTGTTCAACAAAAAGAGTCTCAGGCCATTTATCAACAAGATGGCAGCTCAGCTGATTTCATCAGAGACAGTAGAGTCTCTCTGCAGCTGAGCCCCATACACACTGTCTCCCCCACTCTCTCTCTCACTCTCTCTCCTCCTCTATCCCCCTCCCTCTCAATCTCTCACTCTCTCTCCTACCCATCATCTCTACCCCCCTCCCTCTCTCTCTCTCTCTTTCTCTCTCACTCTCTCTTCTTTCCATCATCTCTCTCCCCTCCCTCCCCCCCTCCACCCCCCTCCCCCCCTCCCCCTTTATGTCATAGTAAATCCCCTTTGACCCTGGATGAGGGGAGGACGGTGGTAGATCTCATCTCCCCTGACAGAGATGGAGTGATTCCTCCCTGTACCGGCTGTGGTGTGTGCTCCAGTCACACTGTGTTAACCTCCGTCTCTCAGGCTGCCTCTCATTCCTGCTCCTTTCCTCCCGCATTTGCTTCCAGTGCACTTAAAGGGATACTCCACCCATTTATTACCTTCAGTCAGAGAGTTCAGTCCAGATCACCTTACGATCGTATGGGCTTTCCGAATGCGTTGTGTTGACCAAAAGCTAGGTCTCTCTCGTTTGAGGATTTTACCCATGAGTAGTGTATCTGGGGGTAAACACATGGCTATGACAACCACAAGGAGCTTTAGGGAGGAGTGAGCTTAACGTTCCAGAATGATCTACTGCAGGGTTTGTTTACATCCAGAATCACCATGCTAGCGCATGCATCTATCACGTGTGTCCACTAACGTGCATCTTAGCTTAAGACGCGCCTCTGTTGCTGGCGCAAAGCACTATGGACCATGTGAGAAGTTCATCATTCCGACTATTACTTCCTGGTCTGAATGGTATTTTCTTAATTATTACCTGGCTATTTTGGAAAACAAAGATCACTAATAAGTTACTGTTGAGTCATGGCGACAATCCGGTGAAATGTTCCTTACAAGCAGTTATCAGTGATTATTTGAGTAACTTCCCGAAATTAAATCTATGATTCATTAGGCCACGAGCCTAAGTTCTCACGACGTACATAATGACATTTATTGGGACCCCACTTATAGAAAATGCTCACTTACTTACTTACGCCTATCGCTCCTTTTGGAGGAGCATAGGCCGTCGACAACAGTTCGCCAGGGTCCTATAGAAAATGCTCAGCCAGGAGACAATCCTCTCCATGGAGAAGGCTGTACACCCCAGAGGTGTGTTTCAGTGTTGCAGTCAAACACTGACATCTCTTTCTCCAGCACACACAGTCCTGGCCTTACACAAGTGCTTTTTTACCCCTAAGGTATTCAATCGCCAGGAACTGATAATACAAATCAAAGCAATCGCAGGTCTAATTGAATTTGGAACGTTGCGGCGCTCTGCATCCATAATAGGTCTCTATCTCTCTCTCTCTCTCTTCTCTCTCTCTCTCTCTCTGGTGCTAAATGAGAGTCAAGGTGCTAGTCTTCTGTGAAGGAGGTGGGTGATTAGGTCTTGCCGGCATTACTGAGACAAATGACTTCAGCACGAACCCCTGTGAAATGCAGAAGACGACAGTGCAGGAGAGGAGAGAAGGGGAGGATAGGAGATGAGAGGAGGAGAGAGGGATTACAAGAGAGGAGGGCGGGGGGGTATGAAAGGAAAGAAGAGAGCCCTCTCAAAAGAGGAATGTCTAATGAGTCCTGTGGAAAGAAGGAAGGAGGGAGGAAGGGATGGGGGGGGAGGATAAGTAAGGACAGAGGGGAGAAAGAAAGCCCCTGAGCTGCTGCTACGGTGATCCTCCAGAGCAGAGCCTCCGTGCTGCAGGTAGATGATGGCTGTGACCCGGGTGATCCCAGCCTGCCTCTCTGAGAGGCCCTGTGATTGGCTCATAATCACGCCTGGAGGGTGAACCTCTGGAACTAATCAGTGTTGGCGCTGTCCTGCTGATCTCCCAGGATGCAGCGCTCCGCTGGGGGCCGTAGGCAGCTTTAATAAAGAGTAATGAGCCTGGCCAGACGGCCCTCACCTGGACAAGAACCTCACGGGGAGGAAACGGCTCCACGCCGTCCACAACGCTACTTCCTGTACTCTCAGCCCAGGTGTGACACACATACCATACACAGTATACATACCTCCACTTGTTCTCACCACACACACACACACACACACACACACACACACACATGCACACACACACACACACACGCATGCACGCACACACACAGACACACACATACACACACACACACACCCACACTCTATCTCTCTCTCTCTCTCTCTCTCTCTCTCTCTCTCACACACACACACACACACACACACACACAGAAAAAAGCACCCTCTGTCATACACATGCGTTAGTCAATATACTAGACACATTATGTGCTACTTGTAGTGACAGAATGACAGAGTTACCTCCATAGAACTACTCATTGCATTTCTATGGTTACCTCTGCCCTTGCCTGACTTCCCACATCCTAATATAGACATCGTTTTATTCCGCGGATGTACCTGTGTCAAATATATTCTGCCTCGGGGGCATCCTTTCTCAAAGAAGAAGCAATTGAAATTCAATAAATTTGCTGCCTCAAAAAAGGGTTGAACTGAGCGTGTAACACAGAAAAAGCCCAGGGGGAGGACTGTCACAGAGAGAGATGATGGCAGACATTTACTTATTCATTTCTCCCTTCGAACATGCTCTAACCCACAAAACCAGAAGGTCGTTTGAAAAATAATTTGCACCTGGCAGTGATTTGACATGCGGTAACCCACATTTTTTTCAAACTACCACGGGTTGTGGTACTTGTTTTTCCGTGTCAGAGTTAAGCCTAATGAGGGGTAGAAATCTAAAAGTTGACACACGGTTCGATGCTGAATATATTACATTAAAAGTACGGCCTGTGGCACCTGCACCACATCCAGAGAGTCGTTTCCTAAAATACGTTAGAAGTTCACAAATGTGAGAATCACGTTGGTTCAGGGTCAACACTGAAAGTCAATGCCACAGCTGACAGGACAGCTGGTTCATACGTGTGCAAAAAACATTGTCACATGGTGCTTGGTGGCCATGTAATCGCAGCATCCCCGCTATGAGAAAGTAGGTTTTGTGTGGTCATCCCACTCATCCCATTCATATAGAACGGAGCTATCGAATTATACCACGCTGAAATGTGTTACCATTATCATGAAATTAATGGTTAAACTGGCCGTAATACACTCATGACCAATCATCCTTTTCACACGTGTTAACAAGTGTTAGAACAATGATGGCTTTTGTTGTAATAACCTTTATCTATCCAGGAAGTCACATTGAGGTCAAAGGACCTCTTTCACAAGATACACTTGAAACCTGGTGACATTGGGAAATGGTTTGTCCCGGCCATGCATCCTGATTTGTTAAGAAGTTAGGTCCACCTGAACATTATTCATGATATATACCAGTAATAAAAGAGCAATAGATGAACAGTGCACCAGTCACCTACACAATTCATGCATCCCTTGTTGGCGATTGTGGCAATGTCCACATTCCATTTTCTTTATTACCTCATAATCTAGCCATGCGTCCAGTGTGATTTGTCTTCCTAATGTGCTTGTCAGAAATGTTGACCAAGGTACTCATAACAGTTTTATGGCAGCTGAAGACGCTCCAATTATGTTCTACCAAACATTGTGGAGATGATGTATTTGCAAGTCGTTTATAATTAACTTGTTCTAAATTTATGGAATTAAGAGAAGCGTACTTTATGACGCTGTCCAGTTATAATTGCCTTGGGTTTTTCAGTGTAAAGTACTCCGTAAATTGTAATAAACCTGTTCAAGTCTCGAAACGTCACACTAGTAACATCGTGCCAGACTATAAAAGTGAATAAAGTCGTCCGAACTGACAGAAAGAAAGACAAGAGAAAACACATAAACGACACATAAACAAATTAACGAGAATGTTCTCCTTAACAAACAGTTCAAGATGACAATGCAAGGCACCGCCACAACAGAGTACTAACACAGAGACCAAATTACTTCATATGACTACTCATGGCTTCATAATACTCTCTCTCTCTCTCATGAAATAAATTAATATTGTAATTCTTGAATATATATATATATATATATATATATATATATATATATATATATATATATATATATATATATATATATACCTCATTATCATTTGAAAAATATGCATGAATTTCATTGCCTCAGGATTTTATGTCTGAGAGTTTGACCTTGGCTGTGTCCTTTTAAATACAATCTCAACGAGAGTAACAGACTTGACTGATTTCATCTGTGGTATAATATTTCAAACCATGGATTAAACATTATTTCCAAAACTAGGCCGTAACTCATACAGTAGAACCCAATGACATTTATTGTCTCAGATCTACCTCGTCACCTTGAGAAACACGTCTGTCGATATTTGATTTCACACCGCAGTCTGACAGCAGCGGGCTGAATTTTAACGCCATTGAATGAAGCGTTGTGTCGGCGTGAAAACCAGAGGGGAGATTCTATATATTTGATTGGCGTGCCAACCTGTGAGTTATTTTCAGTAGTATCTGCAGGGCCTTAAACTGGAATATACTCTCCCTTATCGCGGTGCATGCAGGCAGCTGCTGGATCGATTAGAATGCCTGTGAACTGTTTGGTTTATCCCCAGCTTTCATCTCTGGGGGTCAACATGCTTCTGAAGGGTCAGCTACCCGGGTGTATGCTAACATGCTGATAACATGGTCCTCTGTGGCTCAGTTGGCCATGTGGCGCTAACAGCGCTTAGGTTGTGGGTTTGATACTGCTGGGACCATATATACTGAACAAATGTATGCAATCACTGCAATGTAAGTTGGATGAAAGTGTCAGATAAATGGCATGAGAGGATATAAGAAGATATCATATCAGAGGCTCAAACTAGAAACTAAACATATCAACAATGTTATCGAGTAACTAAACAGTTAATATTTGATGAGCATCAATCAGGGGTCACCTCACCTCACCTCACCTCTAAGACGGTGAGGGAAAGGAACCTCAAAAAGAGTGATGCTGTCAGATTTCATTACCAAAACATCAATTTCTTCAATCAGGCATTGTCTCTATGGGAAACATATGACTAGATATTAATCCATGATTGTCTTTTTGAAAATAAGTCCCCGCAGCGAAGCAATTTAGCTGATGGGTTTGGCAGAACGCCCATTCAAATTATTTTTTTATTTTTTATTAGCCAGAGGGAAAACATTAAGCTCGCTATGTCCTAATTACAATAACATATTGTACTTGTCTTTACATCTCATCACAAACATGACATGAAAACTTCAGCTTTGCCGTTGCAGAGCCTCATTAGAGATGTGTAACGCTGGCTGACATTTCTATTACGGGGGAAACTGACGCCTGATTGGTTGAGGAAGTGCCAGCGTCTTGCCCCTGATTGATCGTGGCAGTGCCAACATCTTCCCCTGTCACTCATTCCATCTGAACTCTGGCTGACATCCCTGAAGCTGTCTTGTTGACACTTCAAACAGATGACCAGTTTTAAGGCTTGATGAAGCATGCATAAACCCCTTATAAGGCCTACATACTGTAGATGTTTGATAATTGTATGACACATTTGGTTCACAAGAGGGTCTGATGTAAGGACATGTTATCCTTGTTAACTGACTTTGTTTAATAATCATTTGTGAAGTGTTTGAGGGCCTTATAGGGAAAGGGATTCAACATTTTTGTCATTGCACAGAGTACAACAAAATGCATTTATGCTCTAGAGGGGGCATCTAGGCAATGCATCTAGGCACAGCCATTGAAGGCGACCCCGGAGCAATTAGGGGTTCAGTGCCTTGCTCAGGGACACTTCGACATGTGACCGGCCTGGTATTTGAACCGCTGCGAGCTGCCGACTTTGCAATCATTAGACGCCGGCTCTACCGGTTGAGCCACAGCCGCGTACATGAAGCGTACGTTAACATCAACACTGCGTCATTTGTTTAAAGCGACTGTTTGGTTGTATTTATGTAGCTTGGTGTCAGTTAAACACCAAAACTAATAATATTTTATGATATAGTTATATTTGTTTTGCTTTTGTTCACTTCGGCATTATTCTTGTATGATGAAAAGTGCTTTTAATGAATAGATTATTATTAATTATTATTATAATTATTATTATTTCAAATGTGTAATGAATATGCTCCTCAGAATGCATTAGTTAAGGCTTATTGTGCATTTGTGATCAAACAATAGACTCTAGTAATGTTGTAACCATAAACAGACTCAAAGAGCAGCAACTGCAGACAGCAGCTGGTGAAAGAGGGAACAAGTCGGCAACCAATCAAAATGTTCAGACTTTTATTCTGAAAAATTAAACAATTTCAATGTTCAATGACCCACTCGCTAGTCAAGCCAAAACATTGCAGTGCAATGGATTCGACGAGTAATCCCTACTACTACCTAGTTAGTGTAGAGTAGTGGGGATTACTCACCGAATCCATTGCAATGCAATTCAATTTGTCTTGAACATTGAACATTTTGATTGGTTGCCGACTTGTTCCCACTTTCACCAGCTGCTGTCACATTATGTGACGCACTATATCTGAAGTAAAAACCAAAGAACAGGCAACTACACTAACTTCTTTATCTCGTCTGAACTGGATGTGTTCTCATGCCGAACGTTCATTAATTCGACAAGAGGGATTAAGAGACTTCATTTTTGAACGGACAGGCTATCTTTGTTTTCCCAGCCAACGGTTTTCTCCTTTGAAAAGGAACCTCGACTGACGGTTGTCTCTTAGTCGAGCTAATGAAGAACCGTATGATGCTCCGCCGCATACCCCGACTTGTAATGTCATTAAAATCTAAATCACTTCACCTTTAACAAAGGCACATTCAGATGATTATAATTAGAATACATTAAGACTGATCTAGATCATAATTAGCATAGCTCCATGGGTCAATTTATGTCTGGCATAAAACGTGGTCATTGTCCAATTTGCAATGGCTGAATTAATACGAGCCCTAATGGACCCCGTATATGTCTGGAGATATAGAGAGAAGTTCAGATATGCACTAATTAGAACGGAAAAGTCGAACTTGTCATAACCTTGCCTCTCTCTCTCTCTCCATTTCTCCACTATATACAGTGGGGGAAATAAATATTCAACACATCAACACATTTTTTTTATTCAACATATTTCCATTGCAGATACTCACATCAAATGTAGACCAGACATTGATAATAACTCAATAAACTATACAGCTAAAGAAATTATAACACCATAAAAAAAGCGCAATAAACTGTATGTGGCACAATGTAAGCCGGTAAGCTGGTTTGGAACCAGGCTTGCATCATAATGAGTAACCTTTTACTGCATTTCGTTGTCTGGTACTTTGTACTTGGTACTCTGCAATGACAATAAAGTTGAATCTAATCTAATCTAATCTAACCTTTCCTGAGACCTGAGCACTTCCGTAAGCTTGCCTCACAAATGTCTAGACTTTAGCTCGGTAGGTTTGGGCGGAATTATGACAGGCTGGAGATCAAGTTCAAATTCAGTTAGTATGCCCATTTCTACTTCTCCACCATATGTATTTATTTATTCGTGTTTTTTTTTTTTTTATTGTGTACCATGTATTGGTGAAAATTACAAGCAAACCATTTTTACATTTTCAAATGTTTCCGACCTACCCCTGCCCTGCCCCACCCAACCCCCACCACAACAACAACAAATACAACAGCAACATACATCACACAAACCAATACAATAATACTGACAGTGGAGTGAGCAATTCTCCACCATATTTGACTGCAGGTTTTTCCCTGTCTGTTATCTGTCTGTTCATACACAGTGTACACTTTGAACATTAGTCCGTTGTTCTTGTGAGATTGGATATAGTAGTATAATATGTCTAAGGCTTCACTTATGTGCAAGATGATGTTAGGGAGGCTAGCCACTAACCACAAGATCACTGGTCCAAGATATGAGGCACTGTGATCGGAGGGTTGCTGACAGCTACTACCTGGCTACTAACATGGGAATAAGAAAACAGTGAATAAAGACAATAATAATAATTACAACATACGCCATTTAGCGGATGCTTTTATCCAACGCGACTTACATTGCAGTGAGTCCATACGTTGTTCAGTATATGGTCCCAGCAGGAATCCAACCCACAACCTAAGTGTTGTTAGTGCAATTCTCTACCAAGTGAGCCACAGAAGACCATGACCAGGACCTAATACATGAATGGTAATACTTACAATGTGTCCAATTAGCTACTTATTAAACTTGTATAGGCTACAAATGTGTGCCTAATAAGTCCACATACTAAAGTTACTGACAATTCCACTGAGGACACACTCTAATGAGGCACTACCATGTTGCCCACAATTATATCTTCTCAGATCTCTCAGTGCATTTACATTCACAGTTACATTTACTTTTTTGGCATTTAGCAGACGCCTTTATCCAAAGCAACTTACATATACTGTATATAGGCTATGTAAGTGAATTATCTATCCATCAGTCATCGCAAGAAAAAGTAATCGATGCTCGGGCCCGAGGCCATGGGCAGGAGAGGTTTCCGGAGGGACAGTGAAGACGGGTCTTCAGTCTACGCCGATGCCTAAGGCGTAATGGATAGGAGGCAGGGGGGTTAGGGGTCGATTTAGAATTCAGCATGGTGTATTCACAGACTTGTTCGGGTGTTTTTACTGACCCCACTGTCAGCCCTCACAGTTAGCCAGTGGATGATAGACACCTCAGTCGCATCTACGTGACCTTTGACCTCCTATAGCGAGGCGGGGTCAGGTCCCCCGAGACACATATCATCATGAGGATGTCAGGACAGCGGGTCAGAAAGGTGTTGTCTACGCTCCACTCTGTCAGGTGGAGGACGCTTGAAATCCTCCGATTTCAACCTCCTCTGCTCTTGTTTTCCCCTCCAACCTCTCACTCGTCTTATGTCTCGTCCATACCAAACAGGTCTGTTCTGGCCAGTGCTACAGTGCTATTCTGCACATCAGTTGAGGTACTCTACGGTACATAACATTCAGAACTTTTGAAAGATTTAGGAACATACTCAAACTGAAGTAAAACTCATTATGTCTTTTTGATCAATAAAAAAAAAGAAGTGTTTTCCTACGCACACAGACGGTACTTTTCATTTATCTTCACATTCTTGGGAGGTGCATCAAAAATCAAATATGCAGTTTTCATATATGTATTTGAATATATTGTTTCTATCCAAGAACTTTCGAAAGATTTATGAACATGCTCAAATTCAAGAAAAACTCATTATGTCTTTTTGATCAATTAAAAAAAAAGGAAAGTGTTTTCCTACGCGCACAGAAGGTACTTTTCATTTATCTTCACATTCTTGGGAGGTGCATCAAAAATCTCAGTGGTGCGATGAGGGAGGCAGTCAACCTGAAGCGGAGCAGACGGGGAGCCTGGGACGCCGTCTGACTGACATCGTCCCTCTCCATATTGCTTTTTTTATTAAACGCACGACGTAGCGCGGCGCTCCTTGCGGCTGTAGTCTGTTTCTGGTGATGAGGATGTTTACTTTTAATATCGACTCTGCCGTCTGGGCCTCAAAGCCACATTTAAGCAGTTCCACAACTTCAGAGGAATAATTAGTCTTAGTATTGTTGGGAGTAAACAATACACTCTCGCTCGGTGACACATCCTTGACAAAATGAGGGGGAAATAGACCACAGATAAGCAAAGCAGCTCAATTTATGCACCACGAGGGGGTGAATATTGAAGAGGAAAAACAATTTCCGGAGGGAAATGGGAGTTGAGGATTTCATTTAGTAGACAATGTCGACTACCGTTTCTCTCGTTGTCTGGGTTTTCTTCTCTCACTTCCTGAACCAAATGTGATATCTGAATAAATTCCTCATGGGAAATAGTAGGATGGATTAGGCCTAGTGCTATTATCACCAAGCTCAAGTCTTTGAAATATGTAAGGCTTTATCATTTGGTATCATCAAGGTTGAAGCAGGGTCATGCTAAGTATTTTAAGGTGGACGTACAGTATTTATAGTGTTGTACTTGGATGTACAGTTGCTGCAGTGTATATTGTTTCCCCATTAATATTCCCTTGTGAACGTGGACCTGATAGATAGGGCTTGGGAGGAACCAACCTACTGTAATGTTAATTATATCAGTGCCTTGAACCATACAGCTCACTGAGCTCATGAAAGAACAAACACTATTCATCGCAGTTAATTTATCACCAAATCAAATGGTAATTGCTTTCTCTCCCTCAACCAAAGACGCTCCGTAGTGCAATCAAGCACATATTATACACTTTTCACCTTGGAAGGATAATAAATTGCCCCATATCCCCCCCCACCACCCTCTCTTCACACACACACACACACACACACACACACACATGCGTGCTCACACACATGCACAATATTCCCCCTAATATTTTTCCGCTCAGTTAAATTGCCTTTAGATGGGCTCGCTCCTCCCTGTCACATCAAATCTGCTCTTGTCAGTGGCGTGATGGATATGCAATACTGTGCTAATTACATTGTAGGGGGAGAGGGTTGGGGGAGCATGAGTGGTATTGGGGTGGGGGGGGGGGGGGGGGTTCACCAATGCCAAGCATATACTGTAGGGTGGAGGACAAAGTCATCTTCCGCAGTATATTTTTAGACGTGAGGGGGCTCTGGCAGAGTCCTAGATGAACCTGAGAGCAGGAGAGAGCGGCGGTTATTAGCAGCAGATGGTGCACTCATTACCAACCCTATTGAGTTGCTGGAGCGGAAGGATAAACTAGCGGAGAACAACTCCCTTCCTAAGGGGATGAACCACCTGTCGGAGACGGCAGGAGCGTTCTAATATAGGCTCTGTGTTTATCCCTATATCATCACAGGCGTCGTATAACGCAAGTTGTGTGAGATGGAGAGCTGGGGGGATAATGGGTTCTCTGTGTGGAACCTGCAGCTTTTTGCGTGCGGGAAATCGACCGCACTATGGATTTGCCGTAATCAAGTGTCTATTCATCGTAGAGGGAGAGAAAAGACTGTCTGAGTACACAAGTGTTCAATCAGGGAGGGAGGGAGGGAGGGAGAGTGGGAGGGGGGAGGGAGGGAGAGAGAGAGAGGGGCGGGTGAGAGGCGAGAAGGAGAGAGAAGGAGAAAGGGAGGAAGCACTGGAAGACAGATAGACAGACAGAGAGGGAGAGATGGAGAGCGTGAGAGAGAGAGAGAGAGATGGAGAGATGGAGAGCGTGAGAGAGAGAGAGAGTAAGAGTGGGAGTAACAGAGAGCGTGTAGGAGAGAGAAAGAGAGAGTGAGTTCAAGACATATGCTGTATACGTATATTATTACATCAAGGTAACGTACAGGGCAGCTGGCAACGCCACATATTTGCATGTACAGCATGATATGTGTGTGTGTGTGTATGTGTATGCAGTACATGATGGTAATGTCATGTAGACGGGGCCTGACTAGCCCCTGGGTCGTTCCACTGTCCCCCCGAGGAGGCGGCTGAGTAACGGTCGTTTGAATTGGCAGCTTTGACGGACTCCTCCACTCTGCTGATTGTTATTCAAGGGGAGCACGGCCTCTTGTGTTTTATGGTCTCGATCTCCTCCGTCGCCAATGCGTCCGCAGATTTACGGCGTTAAAACCCGCCAGGCGCAAGGTGATAGGCCTATATTTGTAATGGCTGAAACATTGAAACATCAGCGCAGTCAATCGTGGCAAGCAGGTCTCAGGACGCGGCCTGATAGAGAAAGGTCAAAGGTCACGGGACGTTACCTATCACGGTTAATGCCGTTGTGGGTTTTATGCTTACTTTATGTTTTATACAGTGTTTGATATCAACTCAGTAACTAACGTAGCCTGAGAGTGCCGGCTCCTGCCTCTGTCTACCAAAGGGGGGTACAGGGGGAAATTAGTGGTATAGCGGGTAATACTGAGTGGTATTAGGGGGGGGGGGGGGGGGGGATAGAGGTATTGGTAGGACTATTATAGTCTGTAGAACAGACACAGCTCTCTTATACAGGATGGACAGCAGAGTAAGGAATCGTGTCAGATCTGTAAGATCTTGATCTTTATTTCAGTGTGACAGGAATTGACGCGCTGGTGGAACGATCTGCCTATTGCTGTCAGGACTGCAGAGTCACCCCCTATCTTCCGCCATAGACTGAAGACCCATATCTTCAGGCTACATTTTAACTGTCCCTCCTAAGCCCTATTCATCCCCTCTACCCCCCTGTACAGTTGCTCTACTGTAGATTTGGATAGATCATTGTCTTAAAAGGTGTCTGCTAAATGCCAAAAATGTACAAAAATGTAAACAGACGTTCTCACTAGCTCTGCAGCTAATAACAATATAACATAACAATATAATGTCACATCACCCATAATCTATCAGCTCTATTTAAGATGTTTCTATCTGCAACATTCAGCAGGCTGAACGCTCTCCTACTGGAGCTCCTACAGGACACATTCACTGTCCAGTAGTACTTACTGGGAGGTTTGGCAAGGGATTGGCCAGTGATGAGGTAATACTAATGTATGGATGGATAGCTGCTCTCCATTATCACCAAGACTCCACTCCCTTCCTTATGTACAGTCTACACTATCCTCCGGTGGAGGCTGGTGGAGGTAGAAAACGGAGGATGGGTTCATTGTCATTGTCATTAGCTCTCTCGGTGTTGTAGCTAGCGCGGTCGGTTTGTAAGTGGAAGGTTGTGAGGTCGATACCCACTTAGGGCTGGCTGTTCTACATCGCTGTTCGCTACAGTATCAAACGTGTGTTTGATACCATTCCTCATTCCGCTCCATGCATTACAATGAGTTTGTCATTTCTGCCTCCGCCAACCCTCCGGCTAGCCTGCTAATGATGCTAATACCATTTGATATAAGCAAGCAGCTTGCCCGGCAATTAGTTATTGATGCTTGATACTCATCAGATAATTGTGACTGACTGTGCTTTATCTAAATCTGATTACATCCACAGGATGTTGGCCGTGCTTTACTGTAATAGGAGAAATAGAGTCTGACAGAGACGAACGAGCCCTCTGTTTGATCAATACAGTCTCTACGGATTGATCCCTGGGAGAAGACGGGGCGAGAGGGAGGGAGAGGGAGACGGAGAGGGAGGGAGAGGGAGAGGGAGAGGGAGGGAGAGAGGGGGGGGGAGAGAGAGAGAAAGATGATGTGTTTGTGTTTGTGTGTGTGTGTTTATTTGTGTGTGCTTGCATGTGTCTGTGTGTATGTGTGTGTGTGTGTGTGTGTGTGTGTGTGTGCGTGTGTCTGTGTGTGTGTGTGTGTGTGTGTGTGTGAGAGAGAGAGAGAGAGAGAGAGAGAGAGAGAGAGAGAGAGAGAGAGAGAGAGAGAGAGAGAGAGAGAGAGAGAGAGATGCAGCTCAGGCACCAGGGGAGGGACAACTGGAAAACAGACAGAAGTCAGCGAGTGAAAGTTTGACTTTTTCTGGGCGAATTCATTGTGATAGCTGGCTGCTGTCTCTGCCCCAGTGAGTGGGAGGGATGTGCGATGCGTGACAGCTGAGCGCAGAGGGCGAGCTGTCACTACTGACACTGCCACCCACAGAGAGGGAGAGTGGCCAGGCCATTTATTTTTATATATTTATTTCCAGAAGGCACACTGTGAATGTGTGTGTGTGTGTGTGTGTGTGTGTGTGGCCTGTCTTTTGTGAGTTTCATAATTGATTTGGAGCAGAAAAAAGGGTCCCATGTCACTCTGCATCCTCTCTCTGGGTGTGATGCTCCGCCAGCACGCTCTGCAGATGTGGATGTCTACTGATGTGTACATACACACACACATACACACACACACACACACACACACACACATATATACACACATATACACACATACACACACATACACACACATACACACATACATATACACACATACACACACACATATACTCACATACACCCACACACACACATATACACACACACGCACAAACACACACACACATACACACACACACACACACAGACAAATACATAAACACACCTACACACACACACACACACACACACACGAACACACACAGATGGAAATGCCTTGATGCACATCTCCCATAGAGTCCTTGCTTTAGATGTGTTTATCAGAGATGGGGTGGATGGTGGGGTGGATTTCATGATGAATGAATTGCATTTTTCTTGCTTATTTTCACACACACACACACACACACACACACACACACACACACACACACACACACACACACACACACACACACACACACACACACACAGGAGGAAATGCCTTGATGCACATCTCCCATAGTTCAGAAAGCCCTTGCTTTAGTTGTGTTTATCAGCGATGGGGTGGATTTCATGATGAATGACTTGCATTTTTCTTGTTTACCTAGAATTTTTGGTGGTCATTTCTGTTTACATTCACCCACCTTTTGTATCAAATGGTTGTGTATGAAACAGACCTGGGTCAAGTACAACTGTCAAATACTTTATAATATGCTGTGCTTGATTTAGTTTGCATGGTGAATCAATATCTATCTATATATATATATATATATATATATATATATATATATATATATATATATATATATATATATATATATATATATATATATATATCTTGGACAGTACATTTCCAGTGGGTTAGCTGCCTGCTTGAGCAAACGTCCTCCCTCATTGCTTTTAATTTGTCAAACCTAATTGGTTTTTCAGCCAACTGAACAACTTTTAGGCTACGGTCTCCCAATGTTGTCAAGATGGCCGCCAGTCAGAGCCATGAATCAGAAGCGTGGTTGACGCGTGGCTGTTCACAGTGACTCTGAGGGTCATTAAGAGACAAGCTCCTTTCTCCTCTCTCTGCTCCCGCCTCTGGTTCCCAGTTATTTATGGCATCATGTCCGCTCATACAGCCGCTCCTCTAATTACACTTAGCCTTCAAGATTAATGGAGGGCCTCGGCCGGCTGCATCTGCCAACGTTACCTTTGTTTCACCCTCCTGATGGATGAGGAAGGCAGCAGAAAGGTTTCTCTAGACCCCCTCCTCCCCTCCTCCTCCAGACATGGGGGTGTGGACCAGTGGTGGAGCAGGTCACAGGCTCTGGTAGTGATTCTTGTTCACCAAAACACTGGTCCACTGTTGAAGATATTCACTCACTGGTGTCATTATTGCTGTTGTTCACACACATGTACACACACACACACACACACGCACGCACGTGCACATGCACATGCACATGCACACGCACAAACACACACACACACACACACACGCACACAAAAACACACTGTGTTCAAAGGACTTGAGGGTGGCAGAGTGTGGATATCTTAGTACACACTTTTTAGTGTGTTTTAACTTAAAACACATCTTTTTAGCCTGGCTTTTATCTAGTGTCTATGTCACCTTGCACTTTTACTCCTATCTTATCTTCTTTTTCTTTCTTTTTTTCCTGGTTTTATTGTGTTATATTTATTTTATCTACGTATGTCGTTATACCTCTTGTTTTATTGTAGCATAGTTTATTTACTATTGTTTTTATGTTCAGCACTTGAAGTTGCATTCAATGCAAGCCTTGTGCTATATAAATAAAGTTTGATTGATATCATATCTCACATATAATTGATAGTGACTATATAGATATCTTGACGGACAGCATCCTGTGTCCTTAAAACTCCATTGTATACTTTGATAAAACTGAATGGATGTCATTTTGTTAATGGAGAATTGGCTCTCCTGGTTGCCAGCTGTGTTGTCTTGGCTGGGAGTCTGATAGGCCTGCTTTGAAGGAGGCATTATCCACATAATAGCATCAGTCCGTCTAACATCTTCAACATCTGTTGATGTCTCTGGTCCTCATTTGATTGATTGATTGATTGAAAACTTTATTAGAAGATTTGCAGAAGTAGGTACATGAAAGTACATATTACATACAAGGTCAACTAACAGGATAAAAACCCAAGAAAGCCACTGGCTTATTTCAATTGGGGTCCTTGATTCTCAATTCATCGTTACATGTAAGACAGACAAAAAAAGCTAGTACTATCTACAAGATAATACAGACAAATAACTATTACTATCTACAAGATAAACACACATCCATCATGGGAAGAACAATACAACAAAACATAAGGTATGTACAGCGGGTAGGACAGGTGGGGACATACACCACAGGTGGGGGCGGGGGACAAACACAGAGTATGTACAGTGGGTAGTGGGTAGTTCGGGTCTTTTAATCTGATTTTTGATTTAGAGGGTCCAGTTACGGATTGCAGCCTCCTGTAAATGTTTTTTGAGAGTGGTTTTGAAGGTGGGCAGTGTTTTGCACTCCTTTAAGATTATAGGAAGGGCGTTCCACATTTTTACTGCATAGTTTGCAAACGAGTTTAACCCCTTGTTTGTGGTGCAACGCGGTTGAACGTGGTTCGTGGAGCTTCCTCTGGTGTTGTATGTGTGGACGTTGTTCACTTTTTGGAAGTATGTTGACAGGTACTTGGGTGTCTTTGTGGTGTAGCGTATCTTGAAGACCAGGCCCAGTGCAAGCTGCTGCACTCTGTCAACTACTCGTAGCCAATCAAGGCTCAAAAAATGAGCAGCGGTTAGATGTGTCCTAGGGTTGAGACCTAGCAGAAGCCTAACCAGTTTATTTTGGGCTGTCTGGAGTCTTGTTTTATGGGCCTTTGTGGTTCTATAGTACCATGATGTTACGGCATAGTCGAAGTGACATTGAATGAGAGCTCCTGATAGGGTCCTCAGTGTGTTTTTACTGACAAGTGAGGATATCCTGTACAAGAATCTAGTTCTATGGTTAACTTTTTTGATTACTTTTGCTGCCATTTTATCTCCGGAAAGATTTGCCTCTAAGATGGAGCCCAGGTATGTAATATCCTCTTTTCTTGTGATATTAATGTTACCCACTTTTATTTTAAAATTTTCAGCCTTTCTGAGTTTAGATGGGGATCCGTATAGGATGGTTTCAGTTTTACCTAGGTGTATTGATAGTTTATTGTCAGCTAGCCAGATGCAGATTCTACTCAGTTCAGTGCTTAGCGCTTTTTCCACCTGCAATATGTCCCTGTCAGAGACCAGCAGAGCCGAGTCATCCGCGAACAGGAATAAATTGCAATCACATGCTGATGACATGTCATTCACATATATTAGGAACAGTAAAGGTCCCAAAATGCTTCCTTGTGGAACGCCGCAGGTCACTGGGAGGGGGGGGGACAGTGTTCCGTTCACACTAACCACCTGTTCCCTCCCCTCTAAGTAGGATTGCATCCAGCTCACCGATGTTCTATCGAACCCTATTGCTTTCAGTTTATCTAACAATATGTGGTGATCTACTGTGTCGAAGGCCTTCTGGAGGTCCAGCATGACCATGCCGCAGTACTTGCCCGAGTCCACCTCATGGTTGATGTGGTCGTTCAAATAGAGAAGGCATGTGTCAGTGGAATGGGATGTTCTGAATCCTGATTGAAATTCATACATCAGCTTTTTTTCGGTAAGGTACCTATCGACCTGTTCATAAACTATTTTTTCCATAAGTTTCGAGATGGAATTAAGAATAGAAACAGGTCGGTAGTTGCCTGGGTCTAATTTGCTTCCTTTTTTATACAGTGGGGTTACCCTTGCTATTTTAAAGTCAAGGGGGACGTGTCCCTGTTTGATGGAGAGGTTTATTATGTGGGTGATGATTGGGGTAATGGAGGCAGCTGAGTCTTTTAGAAATCTGGCTGGAATATTGTCATGGCCCGTGGCCTTTTCTGAGTGTAGAGCGCCTAGCTTTTTAAACACCTCATCGTTTGACACCATGGAGAGTTTAAAATCATCATTGCGTACACCCAGTTTATTGTAGAACTCACGGATGTGCTCTACACCATAACGCCCTGAGTGGGGTGGTAGATTGTTAACTAATTTAGTGGCTATGGTTGTAAAGAAAGTGTTTAAGCACTTAGCCACATCCAGCTTGTCTGTAAGGAGAGAATCACCAGATTTGATGCTGATGTTTGTAGACCTGGTTTTGAGTTTTTGACTGCAACCTAGTTGGCTATTAAGTAGCTTCCAAAGGTCACGTGGTTTGTTTAAGTTTTCTTCGATTTTGTTATCGAGGTATTCTTTCTTAGCAGATTTGGTCATGGTAATTACCTGATTGCATAGTTTGTTGCATTGTTTTTTAATTTTCTCAAAGTGGGTTTTGTGATCTTCGTTTAAGTGTTTCACTAATTTTGATTTGCATTTTTGAACTTCAGAGCATTTTAGGTCTCTGACTTTCATAGCATTTAGAATGTCCGAATTCATCCATGGTTCCGATCGGGTTTTAACCCTGGTGGTTCTCATGGGGGCTATACTGTCAATAATATTTAGGAATTTGGTTTTGAAACCTAGCCATGCCTCTTCAACCTGTGTGCATTTTAGTTCATCAAACCAGTCTTGATTCTCCAGTATATGGACTTTAGCATTGTCTTAAACTATCCATTAGAGAAGACCCCAAAACCAACAAAATACTTAATTTCCGAAAAGTATAACAGAAGACAAATATAGAAATGTGGATATCAAGTTTTTAAGCGGCGTAGTGAAAGGAAGAAGAGAACTACTAGGTAGAGGTTTTCTCACCCCCCTGGAGAAGACCGTGGTTGGCTCTCCCTCCTGTGTTGGAATGTGGCTTTGTCCACTTTGACATACAAGGCTTTCACGTAGCCTATTTTTCATATAGAGTGTGTGTGTGTGTGTGTGGGGGGGGGGGGGTAAGTTGTATTGTTTTGTATTAAGGTATCTAGGGGTATGCCTTAGCACAGTCATTCTCTCTACAAAACAGCCACTGCAATAAATAACAAATACGCCGTCTGACAGACAGACATGATATCACCAGAGATTCACAGTTTGATTAATAAAAACCCATCAAATGTGGTTATTATTGCCACACAGAGCTCGTTCACTTCTTGATGGTTTTCAACAACAAACGCAAATGAATTCCCCGCTCAAATCTCTCATGTCCCACTTCACGAACAAACAAAAACTCCTGCCAGTCAAAATAGCATACGAGGCTCGGGTCATACTCACACTGTACAGTGAGAGCTGTCAAAGATGACAAATAGCCTTAACGGAGTAATCTAGGGTATTTCAGACGATGTTGTTATCGTACAGCTGCCACTTACAATGAAAATGCTTTCTGTTGTGCATGACCGAAATCAGATAAAACACGGTTTTGTTTGTGATTCAGTTGTACTTTGGTTTGGCTGATGTTATACATTTCACAGCGTGACTCATACAGTACCTTAGGAGTACAATGCAGACCATTGGTGTTTAAGGATGTAGCATATGGGTAACTTCACACACAGGCCAGACCTTAACTTTCAAATGTACCGATGTCTTGTCTGCCTTTCTGTTTTTGTCTGTCTCTGTCTGCCTGCCTGCCTGTCTCTGTCAGTGTGTCTGCCTGTCTCTGTCTGCCTATCTATCTATTTACAATCAATCCATCTATCCTAAATGTATATCTGGTGATGTCCCCAGTTTTGCTCTGTCATCAAACATCCCAGATTAGTCCATACAACACCAAGAACTGAACATATACAGAACTCATTTTGTATCAAGAAGGCGTACAGTATTCAACTGGCTAATCTTTAGGTATTATACACTATACTTTCTAACAAAGTATGTCAGTATGTAAAAGCGCGAACAGAATCATTTATGAGAACTGTATGTCATTTAGGAACACATACTGGTCTGTATCACCAGAGGAGCAGTGAAGCGGAGAAGACCTTCAGTCAGTTCCTCTCTCCATTTGTTAGGGTTAAAAAAATATGTTTTATTATGTACATGTTTGTGCAGTTCTCCTCTGGATGAGTCCCCCCCTCAGCTATATTAATTTAGAACGACACTCGTGTAGATCTTCACAGCTCGCGGATTAGAAATGTAATTACAGTTCTGCTATGACATCTCTGTATCTGCGGAGTGGTTGACAAAGTGCCGAACAAAACTGGTGATTTGCTTGTGGGGGCTTTCAAGACACATCTCAGCCCTGTGTAAACAACGTGTGTTTATGGGGTAGTAATCTCTTCTGGTTAGAATATAACCTATACGTGTGTTCATGGCAACTGTTGAGTCGGTTTACACTGCATATGCAATGTTAAATTATGCATGTGTTTTTTTTTAATGTTTAACTGTTGATACATCTTCTCACAGCTTCTTTGAACACCTACTGTATGCCGGCTATTCTTTGTTCAGGATCTTGGGTTCTTGGGTTCAGGAAATGTAGATAAGGAAGGTACTTTTAAATCTAATCAGACCTAAATTACACTTATAAGTGGTATAACAACTGTATGTGAATTGAATGTAATGTTCTTCCGCATGCACTTATGCAGCAATTTACAGAACACTAGTCATTATTGTGCTTTTTTTAAATCATAAAACTCCTACTTATGCACTCTGCATTACATTTCCCCAGCTTGAATGTGGAACCTTCACTAATTCATATTCCATTGCCTGTTGTCGTGCTTGTGCTTCTTGCAATTTCCCAGCTAACCTGGAAACCCATGATCACAGCACGGCACAGTACATGCCATATATTTGGTTGTTATTGTAATGTTTTCAGGAGATGCTGGGTCCCAATTGTTTGTTACAACAAAGACATTGTGGCCACATACTGTTCCCTATAAAGGTTCACTTTGAATGGGGCTGGATAATAACATTCACATGCTGATCATTTAATAACAGTCCCTTCAAGGGGATTTCAAAACACTCTGAATTGGTATTTCTTTGTGACATTGGTTTTGCTGGAAACCTTGAAAATATTTTCATGGTGCTTAAAAGGGGACATTGTTGATGCAAGCAAGATGCTGTCTGTAGATGACCCACGATTCAGTATTATTTCCTTTCATAAGATGTTTTCATCCCGGTCCACAGTGTAGTGGTTACATTTCCTTTACCCTGAAACCATCTTCAACTGAATCAGATAAAACACAATACTTCCTCAAGGTTATTGTTATTCTGGTGTACCTCGGGTACACTGTGGCATTCTGTAAAAAAAAAAAAACAGCTGTGTCCTAAAAGCAAAACAACGACGGTCCTTACCTCATATATCACACCAACACTCTAACAGTAATAAGAAATAATGATTGTTTTCAAGGGGACGGTTATGCTTTCTTAAATCTAATTGTCCGGTAGTTTCGTACACTTCCAAGATTAACTGTTCGGATTGTCGTATCTTTACACAGTAAATTACCAACTGCCGTTGCTACAGCCTCAGGTGTTCATCAGAGAGGAAGTACTGTAACATTTATTATATCAGCAGCATGCTGCGCTCTCCGGCCCAACCAATAAACGTGTCATGGTGAGAAATTGACTGCGTTTCATAAATACGTTTTTCCTCTGCTACTTTTAAGAGAGGGGAGGATGTGTATCGAGTAAACAATAGCAGGGAGACATGGTCCCTAGCGACGTGTTCAGGTGCAGAACTGCCATCTCCTAATCTGTTCTCTCTGGTTTGTCTTGAAACCTTAATAGATGTATGTAATTCTATAGGTTCTCATTGTTTTGACATCATATTCATTCATAATGAATTTGTTTTATAATGAGTTTGTGTTGTGGGTTGCATGGTTGTATGTACTTTGAAGCAAGAACAAAGGCATACTACTGTATATGGTAATGGTGAAAACATTATAAGAGAAATTATGGTAGCACTTTTCATTACACCTCGGAATAAGTAGGTTTAATTACCGATAGTTAACAATAACACAATACACAATAAGACAATTACCTTGGTATTACAGGGTAAGGCAGACTGTAGTTTCCACTTAATTATTATGCAGGAAAGATGTTTGTTTCAGTATTATTGCTACACTGCTTCCATATTGTGCTTGAATCATTCAAACTCGGCACGTATTTAATTTAGATTTATAACCAAGAAACAGCGAAGCTAATTACTACTGAAATAGTATCACAACTGGAAAATGCTATCATTTATTACCTATTACCTCCATTTTGTTCTAGCCTTGTATTGAAATAAAGTGATGTAGAACTGGAAAATGCTATATGCTATTTCCATTGTGTTCCCTGTCCCATGTTAACCTGACAAGTAGATCATGTTTACTATGGTTAGAGCTTCAGTCAGTGCATCATTAACACAGCAATAAGCTACCCAGTAGGTCTGGTCATAGGCCTCCTTGGAGGGTTTATGGTTGATTCCATGCAGTTAATGTAAATGGGAAAGTACCCTTATTAACACATTGAGATGTTGACCTTAGTAATAATAAGCTCTGCAGGTAAATGTTGCTCAGTAATGTACTTGTTGGTGGAGAATGAATGACGGCACCATTTCTCCATTGGGACCCATAGGAGTGTTGTCTTACAAAGAAAAACCCATCCATGTCATTTTAAAGACAACATGAATTGTTCAACATTCTAGCAGTGCCACCGGTGTCTTAAATCGCCAAAAATGCATAAATGATGATGCTTCATTTTGTAACCAATCAAAGTTAGGTAAATACCGCGTAAAACACTTGACAGTCTAGGTGGTGAGTGTTTGGGAATTATTTGGCAGTTGGTCAATACACACCTTTGGGACCCATAGGAGTGTTGTTTTACAAAGAAAAACCCATCTATGTCATTTTAAAGACAACGTCATATGAATCAATTTAGGGTCGAGGGTGAATAAGTTTAGCCAAATGTTCAATAAGGTCGGTGAAATCGACATAACTATTCTAGCAGTGCCACCGGTGTCTTAAATCGCCCAAAATGCATAAATTATTATGCTTCATTTTGTAGCCAATGGGGTAAATACAAAATAAAATACTTGGCAGTCTAGGTGGTGAGTGTTACTGAATTCTTTGGCAGTTTGTGAGTTAAATACACACCTTTGGGACCTATGGGAGTGTTGTTTTACATAGAAAAACTCATCCATGTCATTTTAAAGACAACATCATATGAATCAATTTAGTGCCGAGGGTGAATACGGTCGGTGAAATGTTCAACATTCTAGCAGGACCACCGGTGTCTTAAATCGCCCAAAATGCATAAATTATGATGCATCCTTTGTTTTTTTTTGTTTTTTAATTTGTTTTTCAGATTTTATCCCTTTTTCACCGAATTTGGTAGCCAATTGAACCCAACCTAGCATCCAATTATCCCCTGCCTATTGCGAAGGATCCGCCGCACGACCCCGTGGCCGGCAGTCCCAGAGGAGGCCGCCAGGCAGACTAGCTGACTGGCTCCTCGAGCCCAGCACCTGTTATTCCGGCACCCCGGGGGCGCTGTTGCGCGACGGATCCTTGTCCGGAAATACTCCTATACCGCCCTCGGGAGCGGCCGCCCAATATGCCGCTCCCCGTGTGTGCCCCAGCCATATCCGGATCTGGCGAGCTGGGATACGATCCCAGTCCCCGGTGGGCAGCTTGCACTAGTGGCCAGTGCTTAGACCGCTACACCACCGCGGGGCACCATGATGCATCCTTTGTGACACGTTCTAATGCTTTGGTCCTCATATCAGGATCTGGTGTAATGATCTGACTTTTCTAAATGTGAATACATTTCCACACTCGCTAGTCAACTAACACAGCTTGTTTTGTGAGCCTGCTAACAATTTAAAGTAGTGTTAGTGTTAGTTAACTAGGTAGCAGTGGGGATTACTCACTGAATCCATTGCCTTGCAGTATTTTGGCTTGACCAGCGAGTTTGTGTTGTGATTCTCAACAACGTTGAAACGTAGCTCCTTGTTTTAAAAGAAAAGTCTGAACATTTTGATTTAATTAGGTGTTTTGTATCACAATTGTAAATGGACTGCACTTTAATTACTCTAATTACCAGTTGTTACAATATAATAATATATAATAATATATAATAATATTAATATGTTATTACCCATTTATTCTGAGCTGTTATGTAAAGTGCTACCGAAATTATTATTAACAAATACTTTTTTTATCTCATGGGATTTCCCTTCCCTTCCTCTCTATTTCTCTCTCCTCAGCATAGCGTGACCCTCTGATTGTAGGTCAGCAACTGGGCAATGTTTTTCTCTTTAGGTATTTCCGTGGTCAACAAATTCATCTTACTTTCCACATTATATCCCAGAGATGCTATCACAGAGACACCGTCATGGTCCATCTTCATCTGACTGGTTCACTGGTGCTGGTCGGGTCACTCCGGCCTGTCGCACCGGTCCAAAACGGCCCAGTAAAATAGACCCAAACCCAGGGCATGCTGGGTAATAACCTCCTCCACGGCTTGTGAGCAGAGACTCAGGGAAGCGTAGGACACACATTCATCGGCTGCTGGGCGAGTAATCAGGCGAGGGTTATGGGCTTCTCTCTGTCCTGCAGGGGGCTTACTCTTCCACATGGCCGTGGTAGAGTCTGGACGGACTAACACTATCGCTCCTCCTTAGGAGGCAGGAATCAGCCTGCTCTGTGGTAGAGTCTGGACGGACTAAAGGCCGGTTTAGGCTTCTGCGTCGAATTTACGTGCGTAGCTTACGTAAATTCTTACGTAGGTCTCGCAATTTACACTTCTGCGTAGGCCGCGCTGCAATTACACCGTCACATCGCTAGGTGGCAGTGTGTTTTCAGCCCCTGTGCTGTGCCTCTTCCGGTTAGGAACTCAACGGAGCTCAAAGCTCTAAGCGGCATAATAGCGATCTTTTTGTTGTTATGTTGTTGTAAATAAAAGTTCTATGATGCATTGAAATGACATTAAACTAAGATAATACGATGGTTATCATAATTTTTCAAATCTTTATTAATAAGTAATTACAGAAAAGGTGAATGACATTTCTGTCATGACTTCCGCATTTTGGGCGACGAGAGAGTCGGAATCTTGTCTGAATCATGTGCTACCAAGCGGACCAATCACAGAGCTTGCGGTTACGTGCGCTCTGACGCGTGGTTAGATTTTTTGAGAGGAGCGCGTCAAGGCTACGCAAGGGCACGTGGGACTACGTAAGCTTACGCGTAGCCTACGGCGTCGACTATACGCAGAAGCCTAAACCGGCCTTAACACTATCGCTCCTCCTTACGGCCAAGCTCCACCATGGCCATCGAGCGTTGCGTCTAATGTGCGTTGCGTCCGAAATTGGGATCAAATGCATTGTAATCAATGAAAGGTGCTCCACCTGCTGCGTTGCGTTGCGTCAGCGTTGCGTCCGATGGCTGCGTCCAAAGTAGACTTTCAAAAAAGCCGTGGGGCGCCCACGTGGGGCGTCAATCACCGCACCTGTGGTGAACTCTTGTTGCAGGAATGGACGTTCAGCTCTATGTCAATACAACCCAACTTGTGTCCTCAATAAGTGTATTAAAACCGCTAGCAGATGTGGATAAATTAAGCTATACGTACCCATAATTGATGAAAGAGATGTAAGAGAATGTAGGTGCTCTCCTGATCCAGAAATTCCCGCTATGAACGTCTTTGTTAATAACCTCGCGCTCTGAGCTCTCCTCGCGCTCGGTGGAGCATATGACAGTATGACAATTCCTACTTGACTGGGGTCACACTTTATTCCCTTATAGATGATCCACAGCTGCTCAAACTATCAACTGCAACTCTGTTGATATGTAACTAGATTTATGGTTAAGGATAGGGTTAGATTTAAGGTTAGGGCAAGGTTTAGGATTAGTGGTTAGTTAGTTGAAATGTTGTTGACAGTTAGTTGAACATCTACTGAACTAGCAACTATCTATTTGGGAATATGTAGATAAAATATTACCCTGATTGGAAAATGTTCTGTATGATGTTGTTATTGTTGTGGACATAATTGCAGTCAAGGGTGAAATTACTCCCGTATACAAAAAATGCCAGTGGAGCTAGAGTAGAACGTTGACGCAACGCTGCAGGTGGAGCTTGGACAACGGGAAGTTGACGCAACGTCGATGGCGAGTTGACGCAACGCAGCAGGTGGAGCTTGGCCGTTAGGAGGCAGGAATCAGCCTGCTCTGCGTTTTTTTTCTCTGCAGGTCTGTCAGGGTCTCTCTCTTGTGGAGGGGAAGGTGAAGCAGCTCCTCAGACTTGTGTCGACCTGTCACAGCTGTCCCAGACACCGAGGGGAGGCAGGAAGGAAACGGCAAGAGTCCTCTGTGGCTCAGTTGGTAGTTGGTAGAGTGTTGCCGCTAACAACGCTCAGGTTGTGGATTTGATTCCCACCGGGGCCATAATACTGTACTGAAAAGTGTATGCACTCACTGCAATGTAAGTTGCTTTGGATAAAAGCCTCAGCTAAATGGTATATATTATATATATAGGCACACAAACGCATGGAGAAGGCATTCGGCGTCTGTTCTACTGACACGTGTGAAGATCTCAACGGACAGTTACAGACGTTCCCTTGACCCTTTTGTTGGTCCCAGCAGCTCAGACCACAAAACAACATAAATAAAATAAAGTGACAATTGAATAATAGGCTAAATAGATAAAAATACACAATAAAGACCAATAGACATTTGGGACCTTATATACAGTAGGTAAGATTTAACTTCCTCCAGCCAGGAAAGAAGAGAGGACGTCGCCCTGGTCCAAACATCACAGCTAACAGCTCCTCTGACAGAACAGTTACGCTGCACTGAAGAGCTGTCCAAACAACTGCAGCAAAGCAGATGCATTGTTGCTGCACCTTCAGGGGCTATATTTGGAGATAGAGTTTGCATATTTACCTTGTGCTTGTGTGTCATATTTACCTCATGGTTAGTTACATGTATGGTTAGTTCTGGTACAGTGGCACACAAAGTCAATGGAAACGTTGAAGATAATTGGAAGTGTTGGCTGAGGCCTTAATGGAAAGTGTTTCAAACATGCAGTGTAGTATAATGGACTTTAATATCTGCACTCTCCTCAGCATCACACTCAAGCTGCTTTATTTGCCGGGAACAATTTAACTTAGAGAGAAACACACACAGAGGCACAGAGAGCCATAAAGTGCTGCATAATGAGGAGACAGCTTCACTTCAGCAGCCTGTTGTTCAGATCCCAGATGCTCCGCAGCTCTGAGCCAAACCGGTTGGAACCGAGCGCTGTCTTGGTTAAGAAACCTTTAGAACAGGAAGGAACAGAAAGGAGTTTTTGTGCTAATTAGCGATTCGTAGGAGAGTATTGACGTAAATTGGAGCCTTGTCAAAGCCTTGTCAAAGTTTCCTCTGGATCAACGTCTATCTATCTATCCCACAGTTTCAAGTGACACTGACATTGTCTAAGCTGTCACAGGCTCTAGCATGAGTCATTGGCTCATTAGTCACCAGATCATCAGTTCTTAGTGCTTATACAAAAACTGTACTTTAAACAAGTCTCCACACTGACATGGAACATGGCACCTGATTCAACAGTAATTTAACAACAGTATTCTTACGTCATATGTGACTTCTAATAACACCTTCTACTCTCTTCCTCACCCTAACACCGTGACCCGATGTGTTCTTTGTATAATCTAGAGGTTGTGATTGTGTCCTGGTTGTGTTTGTGTTCCTACTTGCATTACAAAATACATAATTAGAACGTGATGAATGAATGTCCACTGTGTTGTGTTGTTGTTAGGTTGTGTTGACACATTTGCTTCAAGAATACAGCTTGGCTGAACACTAAAACATAATTCAAGTAATTGTACAAAAATACGATTCCGTTGTGCTTGCTTTACAGTAAACGCAGCACAGCCCATCACCTTGTTCCGTTCCCCATCATGTTACAAAGAGCAGCCAAGTCAAGACTCGCTCCCCTAATTGCAGATGTTTAACGGTAGGCTACGGCTGTGAAACTCCAGTGAGAAACACATTATGACATATATTAGTCCTGAATTTGAAACTAATGTGCAGGTTTTCCAGACAAATGCTGATAAAAGAGAGAAGTCCCCAGGAGAAGAAGCATTTGAAGTTGTAGTTTCAGGGGAATGGTCCTCAGAAATGGAGTCCTAGTGAAATGAATAGTGTCCCAGGGAGAAATGAAGCTTAAAAGCCCCCAAATTAATCAGATTATCCACACTGTGTGACCGCAATTTGGAAATAAGTCTGCAGAATAAGGAGGAGAACAGAGAAACAGAACGAGAGAAAGTCGCCTTGTGTATGCACATCCAGCCCAGCCCTGCTAAACACACATTACAACTAGAACAAGGGCTAGAGCAAATGCTCTCTGAACTATGAGAGATGTGCATTTCTCTGTGTGTGTGTGTGTGTGTGTGTGTGTGTGTGTGTGTGTGTGTGTGTGTGTGTGTGTGTGTGTGTGTGCGTCTGTGCGTGCGTGTGTGTGAAGGTGTGTGTGTGTGTGTGTGTGTGTGTTTTTGTGTTTGCACGCATGTGTATGTTAACAATGTACTGTTGTAACCCCTAAGCACCCAGGGTTCCAGAGGTTCGCAGAAAAGGCTTAAGCCTAGTCCAGGATTAAATCACACATGCAATGGAAAATCCAATGAGGGGGCTTTTTAGTCTAGGATTAATCTGTGTCCATGAAAGCAGCCAACCCTATGTGTTTTATGTAATCTGTAGTTATTTGTATGTGGGCAGTTTTATGTTGGTAGTCAAGGTGATTTGGTTGGTTCTCTTTCGTGACTATCACTTTGGGAATTATATTTTTTTGGTTAATTCATCAGAAAGGCAGCCTTTTGAAACCCTTTTCATTTGTGTGTGTGTGTGTGTGTGTGTGTGTGTGTGTGTGTGCGTGCGTGCGTGCGTGCGTGCGTGCGTGCGTGCGTGCGTGCGTGCGTGCGTGCGTGCGTGCGTGCGTGTGTGTGTGTGTGTGTGTGTGTGTGAACCCTTCAACCCGTTCTCAAAAGTTTGGAGTTGCAGCAGCAGCTCCGAGCAAAAGTCTAGTTAGAATTCCTTTCATGCAGTTTTTTTTACACCAATCCCTCGGTTGTGAAGTGATGTTAGGATCCTCCTCTTTAATAGTAGTGTTCAGAATAGTTGTAACCAATCGTTATACTGTGGCTGTGTGTGACTGAGAGAGAGCTCTGAATCTGTAACTACAGTATGTGAGGGAGGGGAGGCAGTGAGGTGCAGCAGTAGAACATGCGTCCCATGCTGCTAGGTTTGATGTCTACATTAACCTCCAGCCTCTACAGGGAGGAGGACTCCAGGCCTGATGGAAGAGAGCTGGAGCACCATTCACCTCCTCCAGAGGAATAGAGAACATCTGCTGGAGATACACTAGAAACATGATATACAGTGATGCTAGAAAGTATGTGAACCCCTTGTGCAACTATAGATTTAGTTTTTACAATGAAATCTTTATTTAATCAGAACCAGTATTTTTTATATCTGACGTTTGTTTATATTTACCAATTCCATATGTTGGTTTAGAGGGAATCATGCGTGTTGTAGGAAAACTAAATTATAAAGAAATTAGTGCAGGTGCAAAAATAAATGAACCCCAAGTTAAATCAAGTAGGTAAGTAGAATCCGGTGAGTAAATAATTGGGTACCAAATGAAGCAGTTGAAGCAGAGATCTTTAGGAAAGAGTTTGGGTGGGACTCTGATAAATAGAGATAAGAAACCTGGTCAGTTTTGTGTTATCCATACAGGTGAATGCAAAACACACCACGCCGAGAGGAATGGAGATCTCAGAGGACGTCAGGAAGAGGTTAGAAAGAGCGGAAGTCTGCGGAAGGCTATAGGATTTTTACTCCATTAGTCCACTGTGCAAATAATTTACAAATGGCTAGCATTTAACATGACAGAAACTCAGCCTAGAAGCAGGTCAGACGTTTCTTGTAGTTGGTCACCAGGTTTTCTCACATCTAAGGAGGGATTTTGGTCCAGTCCTCTTTGCAGATCCTCTCCAAATCCTTACGGTTACGAGGCTGGTGCTTGGCAACTAGAAGCTTCAGGTCCCTCCACAGATTGTCTATAGGCTTAAGGTCCGTAGACTGGCTAGGCCACTCCCTGACCTTAATGTGCTTCTACTTCAGCCACTCCTTTGTTACATTGGCCGTATGTTTTGGGTCATTGTCATGCTGGAAGACCCATCCATGACCCATTTTCTCATCTGACCACATCAAGTCATGTTTTGCTTGGGGATCAAATACTTATTTCCCTCGATCAAATGCAAATCAATTCATAACTTTTATATAATGTGTTTTTCTGGATTTTTTTGTTGATATTCAGTCTCTCACTGTTAAAACAAACATACCAATAAAATATAGACCGCTCATTTCTTTGTAAGTGGGCAAACTCAGCAGGGGATCAAGTAGCCTACTTATTTCCCGCACTGTATATACACTGTATATATATATATATATATATATATATATATATATATATATATATATATATATATATATATAGGTCCATATATATTTGGACACAGACAGAATTTGTGTTATTTTAGCTGTTTACCAAAACATCTTCAAGTTACAGTTATATAATGAATATGGGCTTAAAGTGCAGACTCTCATCTTTAGGGTAAGGATATTCACATCCAAATTGAAGGAAGGGTTTAGGAATTACAGCTCTTTAATATGTAGCTCCCTCTTTTTCAAGGGACCAAAAGTAATTGGACAATTGACTCAAAAGCTGTTTCATGGGCCAGTGTGGGCTATTCATTCATTATTTCTTTATCAATTAAGCAGGTAAAAGGTCTGAGTTGATTCCAACTGTGGCATTTGCATTTGGAAGCTGTTGCTGTATACGCACACCATGCAGTCAACGGAGCTCTCAATGCAAGTGAAACAGGCCATCCTTAGGCTGTAAAAACAAAACAAAAATCCATCAGAGAGATAGTGGGAACATTAATAGAGGCCAAATTAACTGTTTGGTACATTCTGAGAAAAAAAGAATGCACTGGTGAGCTCGGCACCACAAAAAGGTCTGGACGTCCATGGAAGACAAGAGTGGTGGATGATCACAGGATCCTTTACATGGTAAAGGAAAACCCCATCACAACATCCAGCCAAGTGAAGAACAGTCTCCAGGAGGTAGGCATATCATTATTCAAGTGTACCATAAAGGGAAGACTTCACACAAGCAAATACAGAGGGTTCACCACAAGGTGCAAGCCATTCATAAACCTCAAGAATAGAAAGGCCAGATTAGACTTTGACAAAAAACATCTAAAAAAGCCAGCCCTGTTCTGGAACAGCATTCTTTGGACCGATGGAACTAAGATCAACCTGTACCAGAATGATGGGAAGAAAAAAGTAAGGAGAAGGCTTGGATTGATTGATTGATTGAAAACTTTATTAGAATGTTTGCAGAAGTAGGTACATGAAAGTACATATTACATACAAGGTCAACTAAAAGGATAAAAACCCAAGAAAGCCACTGGCTTATTTCAATTGGGGTCCTTGATTTTCAATTCATCGTTACATGTAAGACAGACATAAGAAAAAAACTAGTACTATCTACAAGATAATACAGACAAATAACTATTACTATCTACAAGATAAACGTACATCCATCATGGGAAGAACAATACAACAAAACATAAGGTATCGGGTAGGACAGGTGGGGACATACACCACAGGTGGGGGCGGGGGACAAAACACAAAGTATGTACAGTGGGTAGTTCGGGTCTTTTAATCTGATTTTTGTTTTTGTTTTTGTTGTTTTAGAGGGTCCAGTTACGGATTGCAGCCTCCTGTAAATGTTTTTTGAGAGTGGTTTTGAAGGTGGGCAGTGTTTTGCACTCCTTTAAGATTATAGGAAGGGCGTTCCACATTTTTACTGCATAGTTTGCAAACGAGTTTAACCCCTTGTTTGTGGTGCACCGCGGTTGAACGTGGTTCGTGGAGCTTCCTCTGGTGTTGTATGTGTGGACGTTGTTCACTTTTTGGAAGTATGTTGACAGGTACTTGGGTGTCTTTGTGGTGTAGCGTATCTTGAAGACCAGGCCCAGTGCAAGCTGCTGCACTCTGTCAACTACTCGTAGCCAATCAAGGCTAAAAAAATGAGCAGCGGTTAGATGTGTCCTAGGGTTGAGGCCTAGCAGAAGCCTAACCAGTTTATTTTGGGCTGTCTGGAGTCTTGTTTTATGGGCCTTTGTGGTTCTATAGTACCATGATGTTACGGCATAGTCGAAGTGACATTGAATGAGAGCTCCTGATAGGGTCCTCAGTGTGTTTTTACTGACAAGTGAGGATATCCTGTACAAGAATCTAGTTCTATGGTTCACTTTTTTGATTACTTTTGCTGCCATTTTATCTCCGGAAAGATTTGCCTCTAAGATGGAGCCCAGGTATGTAATATCCTCTTTTCTTGTGATATTAATGTTACCCACTTTTATTTTAAAATTTTCAGCCTTTCTGAGTTTAGATGGGGATCCGTATAGGATGGTTTCAGTTTTACCTAGGTGTATTGATAGTTTATTGTCAGCTAGCCAGATGCAGATTCTACTCAGTTCAGTGCTTAGCGCTTTTTCCACCTGCAATATGTCCCTGTCAGAGACCAGCAGAGCCGAGTCATCCGCGAACAGGAACAAATTGCAATCACATGCTGATGACATGTCATTCACATATATTAGGAACAGTAAAGGTCCCAATATGCTTCCTTGTGGAACGCCGCAGGTCACTGGGAGGGGGGGGGACAGTGTTCCGTTCACACTAACCACCTGTTCCCTCCCCTCTAAGTAGGATTGCATCCAGCTCACCGATGTTCTATCGAACCCAATTGCTTTCAGTTTATCTAACAATATGTGGTGATCTACTGTGTCGAAGGCCTTCTGGAGGTCCAGCATGACCATGCCGCAGTACTTGCCCGAGTCCACCTCATGGTTGATGTGGTCGTTCAAATAGAGAAGGCATGTGTCAGTGGAATGGGATGTTCTGAATCCTGATTGAAATTCATACATCAGATTTTTTTCGGTAAGGTACCTATCAACCTGTTCATAAACTATTTTTTCCATAAGTTTCGAGATGGAATTAAGAATAGAAACAGGTCGGTAGTTGCCTGGGTCTAATTTGCTTCCTTTTTTATACAGTGGGGTTACCCTTGCTATTTTAAAGTCAAGGGGGACGTGTCCCTGTTTGATGGAGAGGTTTATTATGTGGGTGATGATTGGGGTAATGGAGGCAGCTGAGTCTTTTAGAAATCTGGCTGGAATATTGTCATGGCCCGTGGCCTTTTCTGAGTGTAGAGCGCCCAGCTTTTTAAACACCTCATCGTTTGACACCATGGTGAGTTTAAAATCATCATTGCGTACACCCAGTTTATTGTAGAACGCACGGATGTGCTCTACACCATAGCGCCCTGAGTGGGGTGGTAGATTGTTAACTAATTTAGTGGCTATGGTTGTAAAGAAAGTGTTTAAGCACTTAGCCACATCCAGCTTGTCTGTAAGGAGAGAATCACCAGATTTTATGCTGATGTTTGTAGACCTGGTTTTGAGTTTTTGACTGCAACCTAGTTGGCTATTAAGTAGCTTCCAAAGGTCACGTGGTTTGTTTAAGTTTTCTTCGATTTTGTTATCGAGGTATTCTTTCTTAGCAGATTTGGTCATGGTAATTACCTGATTGCATAGTTTGTTGCATTGTTTTTTAATTTTCTCAAACTGGGTTTTGTGATCTTCGTTTAAGTGTTTCACTAATTTTGATTTGCATTTTTGAACTTCAGAGCATTTTAGGTCTCTGACTTTCATAGCATTTAGAATGTCCGAATTCATCCATGGTTCCGATCGGGCTTTAACCCTGGTGGTTCTCATGGGGGCTATACTGTCAATAATATTTAGGAATTTGGTTTTGAAACCTAGCCATGCCTCTTCAACCTGTGGAACAACCTGTGGAACAGCTCATGATCCGACGCATACCACATCATCTGTAAAAAAAACTTGTTTATTGATGATGTGACAGAAGACAGAAGCAGACAGATTAATTCTGAAGTGTTTAGGGACATTCTGTCTGCTCAGATTCAGACAAATTCCGCAAAGTTGCTTGGATGGTGCTTCACAATACAGATGGACAATGACCCAAAACATACTGCGTAAGCAACCCAGGAGTTTTTTAAGGCAGAAAAGTGGAATATTCTGCAATGGCTGAGTCAATCACCTGATCTCAACCCAATCAAGCATGCATTTCACTTGCTGAAGACCACATTTAAGGCAGAAAGACCCACGAACAAACGACAACTGAAGACTGCTGCAGTAAAGGCCTGGCAAAGCATCACAAAGGAGGAAACCCAGCATTTGGTGATGTCCATGGGTTCCAGACTTCAGGCAGTCATAGCCTGCAAAGGATTCTCGACAAAGTATTAAAAATGAACAATTGATTTATGATTATGTTAATTTGTCCAATTACTTTTGAGCTCCTGAAAATAGGGGACTGTGTATAAAAATTGTTGCAATTCCTAAACGTTTCATACAATATTTTTGTTCAACCCCTTGAATTAAAGCTGAAAGTCTGCACTTCAATTACATCTCGATTGTTTCATTCCAAATCCATTGTGGTGGCATACAGACCCAAAATTATGGAAATTGTGTCACTGTCCAAATACTTCCGGACCTAACTGTATATATATGTACACGCACACACACACCTACTATTGCTGCTTTCATGGAAATAAAAGTTTTATTAATTAGTCAATCAAACTTTATTTATATAGCCATGCATTGAATGCAACTCCAAGTGCTGAACATAAAAACAGTAGTGAAACAATAGATAAATAAACTACAATACCATAAAACAAGAGGTAGAATGAAATAGATAAAATAAATATAACACAATAAAACCAGGAATAAAACAAGAAATAGAAGATAAGACAGGAGTACAAGTGCAAGTTCACATAGACACTAGATAAAAGCCAGGCTAAAAAGGTGTGTTTTAAGTTTTCTCTTAAAGATATTCACACTGTCAGCCACCCTCAAGTCTTCCGGCAAGCCGTTACACAGTCTCGGGACATAGTGGCTAAAAGCAGCCTCGCCATGGGTCTTATACCCCTGGAACAACTAAGAGACCGGGACCAGCGGACCTGAGGGATTATCTCTCAGAATGGGTGATGTTCACGTTGTCCTCCCATCCTCCTTTTATTTCACTCCACCCCCTCCTTTAAAGACTTTCACTCCACCCCCTCCTTTAAAGACTCTCACACCACACCACTTTCACACCACACCACAAATCACTCAACGCCTAAAAGATTTGAGCGTGATGTGTTTTTCTGTAATGGTCTTCTTTCTAGGCAAAGGAGAGATTCAGAATCATGGCCATGGTTGTACATTTTTGTCCTCATAGGCTTGGTCCTTTGTACAACATTTATTGACCTACCTGCATTTAGTGTGTTGATAGTGTCCCATTTCGCGTGTGTTACATTTCGGGTGCATTAGAGATTATGAGGCTGGAGATATAAATGACCATGGGGATAAATCTTAATCACCTTATTATGAGATGTGTCTGCCAAGACTTCGACGAACTCTAATTTAAATTATAAAAATGCTTTACGGCCTCATTTGAGTTTATAATGTATTAGACCGGGTCGGTCACTGAGCTCAAACTGTTTACCACGGTCGGTTTCAGCCAAGAAGTGCTTCTCAAGGGTAGGAATATTACAAGAAGAGACCAGAAGGTTTCAAGTGTCAGTTTACTGTAGTTTTATAGTTGTTTTATATGCTATTTGCTTAACTTCTGTAGTTATGTTATTTCACACGTCACACGTCACATAGTAGTTAGAAACCCAAAACCCCCCCAGCTTATTTACATTTCAATTCAATTACAATACAATTACTAAAGTGCTGTGTAAAATCATGTTTGCACATTGTCGTGTCTCCAGTCATCACAAGCCTTTCTACACAGATATGTGCAAGTAAAGCATGTCCAGATCTCATTTGTGAGGAGGGGTGGAGGTGGAGGAGAGGAGGGCAGAGAAGAGGAGAGGAGAGGAGGGCAGAGAAGAAGAGGGGAGAGGAGAGGAGAGGAGAGGAGGGGAGAGGATGGAAGGGGAGCGCTACATTTGATGACGGAACACTGGCAGACATTTTAGAATTGCAGTGTTTATGTCCTCTGTCGCCGTGTCTCATCTAATCATGTTATGCAGCCCACACTATGTTCCATGTACTGACAACCAAGATAAAAGCGCTCTAGTCATTGTCGATTGCTCAGTTGACGAGTGAATTATTGATCTTACCCAGTTCTCTCATGGAGTGTACAGCATCCAATACTTGAAGACTTGCAATTCAAGCCTATTTATTCTGAATGCCTTGTATTGTGTCTGAGGAGTTACCTTAGCTTTGGGGACAATTCTAAATTCCATTGTGTGTCATAATAAAGCAGGTGTTCCGTATGCATGCAGTACAGTTGAAGCTTTGACTTCAGCTTTGAAGCCAGACTTTAGAAACACAGTATTGCTGTTGTTGCATTCCTCAGGCCTTTGCACCCCTGTGCATGTTGCATGCACCTTTTAGAAAGCGATTCATTCACGACTCGGAGTCTCATTTGCATCCAATGTTGTTATTACCATACCAATCTGTACGGATAGGATTCCAAAGCAGGTTGTAAAACCATTAATTCTGAACATTAACACGTGGGAGTAGTGGAATATATCATCTTTTATTATGACTCATGTTGCTCTTCGTTCTGTTCCTGGGAGAAGTAGTTTTTCTGATGTGGGTGTCGGATTTCAGTAATTATGAGGGGGCGGGTCTGTTTTTACTGATAACATGCTGTGCTGAGCAGTTAAGGTCAGGGGCTGAGTGGTGAAAGAGTACACATTCGGCAGCTGTCAAATTATCTTAAATTATCTTGAACGAAAACATTTTAATTAGGTGAAAGAGAAGCTGTCAGTCAAACATTATTCAATTCACCCATGTCTCGTCAAGGCTAACTCTGGCCAGGCTTGTAAAGTCTTGTTTTGGTAAGTAATAAGCAGCCCAGAACAGCTTATTGTCGAAAATAAGATACTATGATGGAAAAAGAAGGGAAAAAGAGAGTGCAGAGCGGTGTTCTTTGCGGAACAAACCCTTCTGATGGAGCTTTATGAAGTCTATAAAGAAGAAGCAATCACCAAAAAGGGCAATACTGCCGCAATTAACAAGGCGAGGGAGATGGCTTGGCAAAAAAATTGCAGACAGATTAAATGCTTAAGTTATACTAACCTACTTATTGTTTTATTTTTATTTTTTTATAAATTAACATTCACTATTGTGGCTACATTATCAGCAGGCTAGATATTATCAGATGTATGTTTAAAGTTATGGTGTAGGCTAACTTACGAGAACTGACATAACTACTCGGCCGAGTCATACCAAAGACTTTAAAAATGGTACCCGATGCCTCCCTGCTTGGCACTCAGCATTAATTGTTGGATTGGGGGTAAGACCATACCAGCGTCATGTCCAGGGGGTGTACTTGTCCATCAAGCTGCCTCACGCTTCGGAAACAGAAGATCTCCTGCCCCCTGAGGGCACCATCGGTTCTCAAGGCTACTTACATTCAGGGAAAAGGAACTGTCACTAAAATTAGTGAGGCTTATCAAGAATAAGCCTGCATTTTCGTTGATGGAATACCCCCCAGGACTCAGGCATTCACAGTGGGGATCGGGGGGGGGGGTGTCCACAACAGGCAAGGTTTCTCAAATGAATAGCCATTACCAGCCATAGTGGTCCTCTGTGGCTCAGTTGGTAGAGCATGGTGCTAACTAACAACGCTGAGGGCTTGTATTTCCGCTGGGACCAAATAATATATACTATACTATAGGCCTAGTGATAAATGTATACACTCTCTGCAATGTAAGTGGCTTTGGATAAATGATATATATATACAGTCACCCTTTAGAGTGCACACAGAAAATAGCTTTTACAGAAGGTTTAAACGATCAGCGATGTAGCACACAGCTATACTGTGTCCAATAACACAATGGTGGTTTACAGCCACCGACACTATTCAGTGTAATCTACAGTCTAACCATCCTGGTTAAACAAACTACGCCGAGCAAACAAACATAAACACACACACACACACACACAGTAAACAACTCAATGTAGCCATCACATCCTCATTGAGCAGAATGTGTCATATGCATCATTGTGTTTCTTATCCGTTTTTTACGCCTTTACCTCCCTCTGGCATGGAGATTAATTTCCCCCCCACCATGGGAATGGGAATGAGATCTCCATCAGGTGCTGAGGACGCTGCTGCTGAGTGTTTGTTGATACGCCCACAGCTCCCAGTATGTCTCCTGGAACGTCGGATTGGATCTGCAGGGTATAAACAGCACCTGTCGCTAGAAAGCTGTAGAGGTAGAATAAACTGTTTATCTGCCAGGCTTGTGTGTCTTGTGTGTGTGTGTGCGTGTGTGCGTGTGTATGTGTGCGCGTGCGTGTGTGTGCGTGTGTGAGTGTGTGCGTGTGTGTGTGTGTCTGCGTGTGTGAGTGTGTGCATGCGTGTGTGTGTGTGTGTGTGCGCGTGTAACATTAATCATGTTAATTAATACCACTGGCCATAATTGATGGAACCAGTTCCCCTCGTTAACACACAGGCTGTGTGATGGTGCAGTAGGGATAATGAGCTGATCTGTTGTCGGCTGTGTCGGACCTCTCCAGTTCACTGAGAAGTGACTGTAGGAGTAGTGAGCCAGAGTGGGGCTGGGCGGAGGGCTGAAGGCCTCTCTCATCCATCTCAGTGTGTAAGTTGTTCCATTACGGCCCCCAGAGAGAGGAAGTCACTCTCACGTTTACACACGCTGGCGCTCTAAGGCCCCGGGGGCCCAGGGGAGAGATGATTCTCATGCAGGCTTTGAATAACCCAATTTACACTGACTATATATGGGCCCCGTGAGAGGCTGGGCTTTGCTGAGGTACGGCTGTGTAGGCTGGCGCCTATAGCGGGTTGTGGCTTGGCTGTGCATCATATTTAATATACCATGAGATGTCGCAAAAAGCGATGGGAATGTTTAGAAATGGGCTTTATATTGGACATGTTTTATCAGTTTCTCAGTGTGTGTGTGTGTGTGTGTGTGTGTGTGTGTGTGTGTGTGTGTGTGTGTGTGTTTGTGTGTGTGTGTGTGTGTGTGTTTGCATGCGCTTGTGCACACACAAGTGTGCGTTGCTTGGGGAGGGTGAGGTAAGCCATGCATGCCAGCCATGCCCTGTTGTTGAGTGATATTGTGCAATCCACAATAAGTGTTTGATTACAACCAACGTATTACAACCGACCCCATTTTCATAATTGGAATAAGTGTTGTGAAGCTTGTTTTGTTGATTTTGCCATCAGCAATAGCATTGCATCAACATCATGGTAATCCGACATCTGGTGATATGCATGTCGAATGAGTGATTTGCAGGTGAATATGGTGCAACCGAACAGCGCAGTGACTGCTGTAGGAGAAAATATGTTTCAATATGTTCTTTTTCACAGTCAGTGGTCCAACAAATGTTCTTAGCGACTGCACATGTTCCATCACTGAACGTTTCTGTCACTTTCCAAATAATCTTGAGTGCTGTCTAAGAAATGGCCCTCGGCAGATGAAATCCTGTACAAACAAAACCACATTTGTATTGATGATTGACGCTGATGTAACAGATGGTTTTCACTCCTTTTTTTAAAATGTTGTATCTCCCATGGAGAACCGTCTCAGGGATAGACTTAATTACATTGTCGCTAGACACTGCAGCAACAGTTACACTCATTACTTTGAGTGTATTCCGCCAATGACTTGGAAAACACACACACTGTAGCCTAGCTGTTGACGAATAGCTTTAGCATGGCCATTCCTGACCTTTGTTTAATCTATAATTTTAGCCTCTTACTAGCCTGCCAGGGCTCATGATATGCAGTTACCACAAGCGAATTAATTTCACAGGTGAAAATAGATTTGCGTTTTACAATTCTACACCCACTCATTAGAGAAATGAGAAAGAGGTCAGTTGAATTAACCACAGTGCTTATTAGCCAATGCATCAAAACAGTGAAGTCGCCATAGTAATCTCTGGCTTCCAAATGAAAACTTGAACTCCTTAGGGAGTTGTCTACTTGAATGTGACAGATGTATGCCTCCTTCATTTAAGAGTACAACTGTCAGCTAGATATAACGGTTGCACTGTGGAAAGTGTAGTTTGAAACTGAAATCACAACCCAGTGAATGTCCAAAATCGTCTACTCCATTATCTACCCCATTCATCGTTTCCAATTGATGAATTCATCCCTCCCTTCTCTCCTCCCCTTTGTTCTCTCCTCCCCTCCTCTCTTCCCTCCTCCCCTCCTCTCTTCCCTCCTCCCCTCCTCTCTTCCCTCCTCCCCTCCTCTCTTCCCTCCTCCCCTCCTCTCTTCACTCCTCTCCTCTTTTCTCTCCTCCCTTCGCCTCTTCTCCCCTCTCTTCTCTTCTCTCCTCCCCTCCCCTCTCCTCTTCTCCCCTCTCCTCTCCTTCCTTCTCCCCTCTCCTCTCCTTTCTCCTCCTCTCTCCTCGGTCCTCTCCTGAGTCCTCCCTCCTCCCCTCTCCTCTCTTCTCTCCGTCCCTATCCTCTCTTCCCCAGCAGGGTATGGCTGCAAATATGCACAGTGGATATGTCCCCACAGTCAACTAACCTGGGAAATGTAAAAAACATTAAAGAAGGAATTCCAGTTCCTCATTCCAAGAAGCATCTCAGCCATGGTGAATGTTGTATGCAGAGCTATTCCCCTAAGTGATATGTAATCAGCCTTACTATATCATTTACGACAAAGAGAAGGTTTGAGATCAGTCCCCCCCCCCCCCCCCCTTCAGATCACAAGTCAACCTTTCTCTTAGGATCGTCCAATTACATTATTATCTAATTGTCTCAAATTAATTTTCTAAATTGCTCCTTGGCTCACATGCTAATTATTTTTTAAGTACTTGCAAGGGGCCTATTGTATCACCCAAACCTCACTAGGCTGTAGTGTTCTTGCTCTTGGTTTGCTCCTGTAAGGGGTCAATTTTGCTTCAGTTAAACGGTGCTGTGCTGAACTAAGCAAAACATCCATGACAGCTCTAACACCTGGTGTTTGTGTTGTGCCTCTGTGTGTGCTGGAGAAAACGGTGATTATGTATGTTAGAGCAAATTATTCAATAATGGCAGCCTGTTTCGTTTCAAGATGTATTACCTAGAGTTTAGGTTAGCAGAAAATGTATTGCACGCCATGCAATCGCTAGCTGCATCTATTAGAAATATTTGTGACAGCAGCTGAGGTGAAAGCGGGAACAAGTCGGCAACCGACCAAATGTTTATTTCTTCGGGAAAATGTTAATGAATGTCAACGTTGTTGAAAATCAATGGCACACTTGCTAGTCTAGCCAAAATATTGCAATGCAATGGATTCAGTGAGTAATCCCCACTACTACCTAGTTAGTGTAGAGTAGTGGGGATTACTCCCCGAATCCATTGCATTTCAATGTTTTGGCTTGACTAGCCAGTGTGTCATTTATTTATATTTTTCTGAATGAAAGTCAGAACATTTTGATTGGTTGCTGACTTGTTCCTGCTTTCACCAGCTGCTGTCACATTTATTTTCATGTGACTTTTTTTTCCGCACTCTACAGTTCCTTTACATGAATGTACCTAGGCTACATGCATCTTAAACATCATCGTTTTGCTACTGTATATTACCTGACCACACTGAGGAGCAAACAATTGTTCATTCATTTTTCTTCCCTATCTCTATTTTTTATTTTTTCCTGCTTTTATTACAGTGTTTACCAATCATTTAAAAATGAAAACTATAGCTCAATTTCTCAAAACTCTAAACACAACACTGACAAGAGTTAACCATTTTGTCAAATCTCCAAAATCTCTTCTCAAAACGTATTCTTGATTGTTAGAGTTTTGAGAATACACAAATGTTACCTAATTTGGCAAAATTCACAGTAATTGCACTGATAAGTAAAATGTTTAGACTGTCTTTCTGGGGATGTAATGATGAATTCAGTGCACAAATACAAAAAGGAAAAAGCATCTCAAATGTGGTGAAACAGATCTGATGTAAATCAGTAGGCTGTAAGCAGGAAAAAGCAAATATGTATTTGTTACTGTAATACAGTACAATGTTCAGCTGACTGAACTGTGCAAAAAAAACATGTTTTTCGTAAGCCCACAAAAAAAGAAAAAAAGAATCAAAAATGTGGTGAAACATCTGATCATCAGTAGGCTTCCCGCCTCCAATCCTGATCAGGTCAGAGGACGTCATCTACATGGCCTTCTCCCTGGCCAAGCTGCTGAGGGGAAAGCGCCTATGTCAATATGATTGGCCTTCCTCTTCCTCCTCCACCTCCTCTTGCTCTCACTCTTCCTCTTCCTCTCTCTTCTCCTTTCTTCTCCATTCTGTTTCCTTAGAACATAGAGGTCACTTGAGGCCTCTT